>NC_081556.1:140807821-140827821 GCF_963082655.1 Stomoxys calcitrans | reverse complement strand
AGGTAATCTTAAATGTATGTGTTTGTGTGTGTGTGTATGTGTGCGTTTGTAGTAAATATGCAAATGAGGGTGCAACAAATCTTTTTCCTCACATATGACTCTCAGTTGGTCTATTATTTTGTATTTCAAAGTCAATAAAAATGCAGAGTTTTCTGGAAATGTCATACGAATGCAGTGAAATAAATTGCTTTCGCTTTGATGGCTTGAGGCGAAAATCATTTGTTATTTTTATACCCACCACCATGGCATAGGGGGTATATTCATTTAGTCGTTGCGTTTGCAACACAACGAAATATTTACTTGCGAACCTATAAAGCATACATATTTCGGATTGTCGTTAAAATCTAAGGCAATTTAAAAATGTTCGTGTGTCTGCTCGTCCGTCTGTTGTAATCGCTCTACAATCTTCAAAAATAATTATATTGAGCTGAAATTTGGCACAGATACGTCTTTTTGCTGTACAATCTTTTTGCCCATAAAAACCAATATCCCGATTTGACTTCTTCAGCAATTGCTGTCCGATTTGGCTGAAATTTTTCACGTAATGTTCTGTTATGACTTCCAACAATTGTGCCAAGTACGGTCTATAACATGGTATAGCTGCCATATTAACCGGTCCCTCGATTATCTCTGTTCGGTTCCTGGTTTGACAGAAGTTTGGTATGTCGAATAATATTGGGTTGCCCAAAAAGTAATTGCGGATTTTTTAAAAGAAAGTAAATGCATTTTTAATAAAACTTAGAATGAACTTTTATCAAATATACTTTTTTTACACTTTTTTTCTAAAGCAAGCTAAAAGTAACAGCTGATAACTGACAGAAGAAAGAATGCAATTACAGAGTCACAAGCTGTGAAAAATTTGTCAACGCCGACTATATGAAAAATCCGCAATTACTTTTTGGGCAACCCAATAATTATATTGAGCTGAAATTTGGCACAGATACGTCTTTTTGCTGTATAATCTTTTTGCCCATAAAAACCGATCTCCCGATTTGACTTCTTGAGCAATTGCTGTGCGATTTGGCTGACATTTTCACGTAATGTTCTGTTATGACTTTCAACAATTGTGCCAAATACGGTCTATAACATTGGACAGGAGTGGGGGTTTTCCAGTTAGACGTGAAGCGGGGTTAGAGCGGCTGTTGCTTTGAGAAAAGAGAGGCGGTGACGTCACTGGCGGAATTCCCTCAGTCGATGCTGTGTGGACTGTAATAATATGCGATGAACTAGTCTTATTATTCCTCATAGAGCGAGGAATAATAAGTTAGATGACGAGAAGGTAAACCCAATGAAAAAGAGTTAGAAAAAAAATAACGCAATGGTAAAGTTCGGGTATGGATATAGAGACACTAGTTTTATTATGAGAGAAAGAGTAGAGATGTGTTGCTCACCTTGCTGCGGTTGTAGAAGAAGTGGGCAGTTCATTAGTAAAAGAATTGCAGATGAGCTTAAGTACTAAAAATGGCTTAAGATTAGAAATTCACAATATATACACTTAGTGCTAATAGATATTTTCTTACGTGCTACAAATTCATTTACAATTCACAATTTGACTTCATATACTTCGACTTATTCTACGATAGATTGTACTTAAATTAAAGGGACAAATTCAAATTTGTCCATGGCGCCGGCCTTGCGCTTGCGCAAGATTTGGTGAAGCGCATAACACTGTTGCCAACGACTTGATGGCTTCAGATAAAATTAAGTAGTTGGGTTGTGAAGTTAGTGGGCGCTCTTTGTTGGACTTTTGGGTCTTCAATTTTCGTTGGTGCTTGGGTGGTTGTTGTTGGTGGCTTCTTTGACCCTTTGGTTTATTGTGCCTTTTGGCTCGCCTTTGTTGTTGTTGTTGTTGGCCAGCCGTAGCTGAGTGCTGACGTTGGCCAAGGCGTGATTTGGCTGTGGCATTGGACTGTGCTGCTGGATTTCTTTGGGGCCGAGATGAAGTTGGTTGGTTAGATGAGTGCGACTTGGAGGCGGCGTTGAAGCTTTTTGACTTCAGTACAAGTTTTCGTGGGTGCAGCATTGTATGATGCTGAAACCCACATTTTCGGCACGTATCCGTCGACTGACACTCTACTACAGAATGGCTTTTTGCCAGACAATTTCGACAGTAACGGTGTTGTCGAACGGCGGCTCTCCTGTCTTCTACAGTCATCAGTATAAATTGTGGGCAGAACCTGAGGGCATGACGTTTTTTGCAAAGCATGCACTTGTATAACTCTTGGGCATTCATATTTGACCTGAAAGAAGACAGATGTTAATGATTTGGTAATCAATCAACAAGTGACATAGAGCCTATGAGAACGAGATAAGATGAGTGATAAGATGGTTTAGCAAACACAATGATGCATCGAGATAGTATTATACTAGGATTTCTATTGGGGTTGGTTGAGCAAAGGTAAGTGGCATAATTTAACAATCGGTCGCGTAATGACTCCCGATGCAATTCTTACGTCGGCTACCCTAATGTTCTTGTCCGAACCATTGTGAGTCTTGGCCACTCTTCCTAATCGCCATTCGCTAGGCGGTAGTAGATCATCCATTACGACCACAAGATCGCCGACCCTTATGTTGGGTGAAGTGGTTTTCCATTTATATCGCTTCTGTAGCGTCCTCAGATATTCTTCCTTCCATCGTATAGCAAACTGGTGATGGATTGCCTTAAGCTTCAACCACCTATTCACCAGGGAAATGTCATCAGCACTAGGCTCGGGAAATGCCATGATTGGAGCACCTTTCAAAAAGTGTCCGGGTGTTAGGGCTGTGAGATCATTAGGATCCTCAGAGATAGCGGAGATGGGCCGTGAGTTTAGAACTCCTTCAATTCGAGCAAGGACGGTCGAAAACTGCTCGAAGGTAAACAAATGAGCACCAGCTACTCTTTTGAAATGGTGCTTGAAAGATTTAACAGCCGACTCCCAAAGGCCACCCATATGTGGAGCATGAGGGGGTATGAACTGCCACTCGAAACCCTGTGTAGCATATTTTTCCGCAATGTCGCTTGCCGCCACCTGAATAAAACTTCTAAATTCTCTAAGCATTTTGCGACTGGCCCCTACGAAATTTCTCCCATTATCAGACACTACCTTTCTAGGTAGGCCTCGCCTCCCAAGGAAACGAGAGAATGCGGCTTCAAATGCTGCTGTGGAGAGCTCGGAACATGGCTCTAAATGTACGGCCTTGGTAGCGAAGCACACGAAAATGCTCACATAGCCTTTCAGGAGAGGGGATCGGCGCAGGGATGAAACCTTAATTTCAAAAGGTCCTGCAAAATCTATACCAGTCACGTGAAATGCTGGTGTAATAGTGCATCTGTCAGGGGGGAGCGGAGCCATTATTTGGACGCACGGTCTCTTCTTAAAAATGATGCAAGTCTTGCATTTATGAATGATGTTCTTCACTCTCGGCTTGAGTCGTGAGACGTAAAACTCTGTTTGAATCATACGACACATGAGAATGCACTCACCGTGGGCGAGAAACTCGTGCAAATGGAGCAAATATAAATGGCAAAGGCGAGAGTTCCCCGGCAGTATGATGGGAAATCGTTCGTTGTAGGGTAAAGAACAGGCCGCGAGTCGGCCATTAACGCGTAGGACTTTGTCCCGATCTAAGAAGGGGTTCAGACATTGTAGTGAACTTTTGTTGGACAATTCCTCAGCCCTACTAACCTGCTTGTATTCCTCAGGGTACCATTTCATCTGGGCTAACCTTATTAAACGGGATTTGGTGTGCCTTACCTCATCTTGGGTAAGAATGGGAGAGGAGTTTCTTATGTCACCTCTAGATCTACCAAGGCAGTTATGGTAGAATCTGAATATGTAGGAGACTACCCTCAGTGCTCGCGGGTACGAAGAGAATCTGAGCAAGAGGTCTGAGTCTTCTACTGTCTCGTGTATAACTTGGATATCCAGGCGTTTCCCTATTTCCGGGGAAACCAAAGGGTTCCTGTTCGGCCATTCTGACGGTGGGTTCGTCAGCCAATTCGGGCCATGAAACCACAATGAGTTACAGGTGAGGTCCTGCGGCCTACAACCTCTTGTGCCGAGGTCCGCTGGATTTTCATGAGTAGGGACATGCCGCCATGTCCCCCCTGGAAGAAGGTCATGAATTCTGGACGTCCGATTTGCCACGTACGTTTCCCATGTCCATGGTGGTTTTGTTAACCAACCAAGGACAATGGATGAGTCCGTCCAGAGAGTTATGCCACTAATGTCTAGATCGAAAGTGCATAATACAAAATTGACAAGCTTTGCGAGGAGGTACGCTCCGTTGAGCTCTAGACGTGGCAGGCACACAGGCTTCAGTGGGGCTACTTTGCTCTTTGCGACGAGCAAATTCGAGAAAACAACCGAGTTGGAGGTTTGACACCGAATGTACAAGCATGCGCACATTGCTGCTTGAGACGCGTCAGAGAACCCGTGAAGCTCCACGGTATCAGAGGGATGATACTGTAGCCATCTAGGTATGGAAATCGCCCCGATGTGATTCAAATCATTCACTAGAGAATTCCACTTCAGCAGGGTCTCTGAGCCGAGTTCGTCATCCCAATCCAGCCCTTCTAGCCAAAGTTGCTGTATCAGTATCTTCGACCTGATCACTACAGGGGCAACCCATCCTGCAGGGTCAAACAATTGCGCGACGGCAGAGAGGACCTTGCGTTTGCTCATGGGCTGGTCTGTCGGTAAAGGGCCGAGGGTATAACTAAACGAATCAGTGAGCGCGTTCCACCTGATACCAAGTGTCTTGGTAGTGCTTGATTCATCGAAGCGTAGGAAATCAGAGTCATACAGACTCTCCGGTGGGAGATGCGCGAGCAACTGTGGATCGTTCGCAGTCAACTTGACGAGAGAAAACCCCGCTTGCTTAAGAACTGATCTCAAGTCCTCTTGCGCCCGAATGGTGTCCTCTATAGAGAAGCCGCCGGACAAAATGTCATCGACATATGTCTCTTTCCTCAATGCTTTCGCGACATTGGGAAATTCGTTCTCAGAGTCAGAGGCAAGTTGTAAGAGGGTGCGAATCGCCAAAAACGGTGCGCAATTCAGGCCGAAGGTAACTGTTTTCAGTTCAAAATCTCTCACCGGTCCCTTAGGATCCGGTCTGAAAAGTATTCGCTGATATGCTCTATCGATAGGATGTAGCCATATCTGCCTATACATCTTTTGAATGTCCCCACAGAACACATATCGGTATCTACGCCAGCTGAGGATCACAGATGTCAAATCGGTTTGTAGTGTAGGCCCAGTGTGGAGGACATCGTTCAGAGAGTAACCCGATTTGCTCTTGCGAGATGCGTTGAACACGACTCTCACTTTCGTGGACTTGTGCTCTGGTCGGACAACTGCGTGGTGAGGGAGATAAAAGGAATTGTATTTTCCACCGCAGTTAATCTCCTGAGACGAGGTCTCCTGAGCATGTTCGAGAGAAATATATTCGTTTAACACTGAATTGTACTCGGTGTTTAGCTCGGGATCATCAGAGAGCTTTGTCTCCATCCGATTGTACTGAGCTAGCGCTAGAAAACGGGATGAGCCAAGAGATAGGGCGTCGGAGAATTCTGCTTTGAAAGGCAGTCTCACGACGTATCTACCATCCGGGGATCTGGACGTAGTTTTACAGTAGAACTCTTCACAAAACTGATCTTCTTTGGAAAGAGGGGGAGCCATAGGTACCTCTTCTTGCTCCCAGAATTTTCTTAGAAGTTCGCTTATTTTCACATCTTCGGATTCAACCACGTTTGTGGAAAATGAGAAAATTCTCTCAGTTTGCATTGGACCGCTCAATACCCAGCCAAAAACTGTATTGTATGCTGAGGTATCGCCACATATATTCTTCCTGATACCTTCAATATTTATGAATCGTTCCGAATCATTGCCTAAAATCAGGTCAATTTGAGCGGATTTATTGAAATTTGGATCGGCCAGATCTAGCTCCTCCAACTCTGAGGGATTTGAGATTTCGAACGATACGGACGGAAGCCATTTTGTCATTTTAGGCAATACTATTGCCGAGGCTGAAAAGCGGACATCGTATTTCTCCGCAACAATGACTAGTTGGCATTCTTTATTCGACGTCTGAGTCTGTTCGCCAATTCCAAAAATCTCAAAATGCGCTTTAGAAGTGGGAATTTGCAAGCGCTTCTGAATTCTCTGTGTTATAAAGGTCCGTTGAGACCCGGGATCAATAAGAGCTCTTAGCGTAAATAACTCCTCTTGATGTTCAACACGAACTAGAGCTGTTCGTAACAAAATCATGTCGTTGTTGGCCGAAAAATTGGCCTGAACCTGTGAGGATCGCCTTGCGGCTGAAGTTGAGGGAGCTTCATTATGAGACGTGTTTCTTAAATTTATGCCAGAAGATTTTATTTGACCCTTGTCATCCTCGTGACCAGAATGGATTGTATTATCCTCAGTTTTTTCTTCTGGCTTACCTCTTAGATGAAGCAGAGAGTGATGTGGCTTATGACAAATGATGCAAGTGTTCACGCTCTTGCAATTTGTCTTGAGATGAGATGAGGAGAGGCAGTTTATGCACAATTTGTGTTTGTATGCAAAATCTATGCGTTGTTGTGCAGTATATTTCCGAAACTGTCCACAACTCCTTATTGTGTGGTCGGAACTGCACAGGGGGCAAGAAGAGCTTAGCTTTTCTTGCGAGTGATAAGTTTGAATCTTACCACTGCTTTGAGACGGGAGCGAACTTCTGGTCTTTGTGGCTTTTATGCTCGAGAGCCGTTCCACGATTTCATACCTGTTGATGAGAAATTCATCGAGCTGATTCCAGGTAGGAAGATCGCGATGAGATCTGAGGGATTGTTCCCACAGAGCCAGCGTTTCATCTGGCAACTTGGTCGAAACCAAGTATAGCAGTATGGGATCCCAGCTTTCTACATTGACGTCAAGAGTCTTGAGAGTGCAGAGACAATCATTCACGGTGGATTGAATTTTGTGAATTGCCTCACTGTTCTCCACAGAAGCTGAAGGAATGTTGAAGAGAATCTTTAACTGATTATCTACTAAGACTCGCTTGTTCTCATAGCGAGCCTTTAGAGCACTCCAAGCGAGCTCGAAGTTTTCGTCGCAAAGAGTGTATCTTTTGACTATGGCGCCGGCCGCACCCCTAGTCTTGTTCCGCAAATGATACAATTTCTGAGCTCTTGTCAATTTCGGATGGTTGACGTAAACCGCCGTGAACATGTCACGGAATGACGGCCATTCTTCGTAACCTCCTTTAAATACCTCTGTATCACATGGCGGGACTTTGATGTAACTGTTGGCAACATCTTGAGAAGAGTGGTTAACCGAAGGCTGGGGAATGTAAGCGGGAATAAGGCTATGTCTCGCGTTTTGGCGAGAATTTCCACCTGACATTCTTAGAATATCTAGGATTTGGGACCTCGCCGTGTAATAGGCCTCGGAGCTAGCATTGAAATTAATTCTAGCATTCTCCCGGAAGTCTTTGGTATAGACATTCCTTGGAGCTAGCATGAGACCTTCATAGGTAGCCTGCAGTCGTTGCCACCGATTCTCGAGATCTTCCAATTTCACTTCCAATACCGAATCAGTTTGATCCTGAATGTCACTCTGTTCAAACTGAGTGCAAAAGTTGATCAAATGGTCACAATCGAAAAGAAACTTGTCATGGCTCGACGAAGTTTTGATTGCGGAAGCGGAATTCGATAAAGGATTAGATACTGAAGGCTGTGACGCCAAGTCTGCCGTTGCGTTTTCCAAGCTCATCATGTACTGATTCCGTAAAATAAAGTGAACGAGGGCAAAGAGAGCGAGTAAGCGTACAACACAGTGTACGATGAGAAAGTGGGTGAGTAAGCGAAGAGTCTGAAAATTCCGGTCTGAAAACAAACCTAGCGTAGCAGAATTATTTGGTAGAATTATTTGGTAAAAAGTCGTAAGAAATTCCGTTTGCCTCTGGAAACACAGGGAGATAGAAACAATTTTGATTTGCGATTGAATTGAGTGCAAGCGTAAAGCTCCGATGAATAGTCAAAATTGTTCCGCTAACAAGGGAGGTGACAATATTCTGAATAATTAAAGTAGCGGGTCTTGCATCATATGCCAAATATAATTAAAAATTCAGAATCTTTGCGGGCGTCTAAAGGGTAGTCTTAGATTCAAAGCGACAATACCAAAGGCAAAATTTCAGAGTCAACCCAAATAATTCACAGTGAGGGACTGAAATCTCCGACATGAGCGTAATAGGATGGACCAGTGGTGTCTGAAAATTAAATTTCTATTGAATGCACCAAACTTGTGAAACGCGGTCCAATAGAGCAACCCCTACTGTATAGGAAAGTGCATTAAGAGACTTGGGCAATTAGGGTATTCAATAATTCCCAACACCTGCAGATGGTAGTTGTTGAAATTTACTTGGAGTTGGTTTCTTGATCATATGTGTATATCAATTTCCAAAAATTGTAAAAACACATACGCTATTATAACCCCAAAAATTTCTTCAAATATCTCTGTTTAATTCATAAAAAAATTTTTAACTTGTTAAACAAGTTCACACAAAGGCTGAAAATCAGGTAAACAATACGTATATGATTTGTAATGAAAAGGGTTAGTTAATATATATATTGACTCTGTTAGTATGTAAACTATTCCTGCTTATCAATTCAGATTACATATGAATTGAAAGGTAAATCTCCACGAATGCACTGCCGCTGTATTTATCCAACATTTATTTATTTATTTTTTATCTTTTTTTTCCGAGTGTATGTCTGCTGGCGTTATATGAACACCACTGTTCTTCTACTCCCAAACTTCTATTCTATTTCTATGGACGGGTTGGTTTTCCGTCAACTTACATAAGCGCGGAAATTTTCTCAGAAAAACATGAATCCCACAACATATTACCAACCCCCTAGTCTGGCAACACCGCGTATTTGGTGGTTTGTTTTGATCCTCATATGACCACTTCTAGTGAGAGCGAACCTACCTGCCTACATATGTACGTGTGTGTATCAGGTGGCTGAACGCGTGGGCTCTGCCTGTTGAGCAGCGACAGAGTCAATGCGTAGGGAGTAAGCAGCACGGACGAGACCCCTTGAACAAACATACACTCATACTTGCCAATAACAAAGCTTAAGCGGAGAATGGCGTTTATGTTTTTTTTCACTTTGTTTATTTACGCTTTATGTCTTCAGTTTAATTTTCTCTTTTTTTCGTAACCCAGTTGCTTTGATAGGTTCGTGGTTGTTTTTTCTTTTTTTTGTTTACGTTTGTCGCAGGTGGATGATGGTGATTATACTTGAAATGTAAATGGAGATAGAATCGTGCAATAATGTACGTTTTTTTATACCCTCCACCATAAGATGGGGGGTATACTAATTTCGTCATTCTGTTTGTAACTACTCGAAATATTCGACTGAGACCCCATAAAGTATATATATTCTTGATCGTCGTGAAATTTTATGTCGATCTAGCCATGTCCGTCCGTCTGTCCGTCCGTCTGTCCGTCCGTCCGTCCGTCCGTCCGTCCGTCCGTCCGTCCGTCTGTCTGTCGAAAGCACGCTAACTTCCGAAGGAGTAAAGCTAGCCGCTTGAAATTTTGCACAAATACTTCTTATTAGTGTAGGTCGGTTGGTATTGTAAATGGGCCATATCGGTCCATGTTTTGATATAGCTGCCATATAAACCGATCTTGGGTCTTGACTTCTTGAGCCTCTAGAGTGCGCAATTCTTATCCGATTGAGATGAAATTTTGCACGACGTGTTTTGTTATGACATCCAACAACTGTGATAAGTATGGTTCTAATCGGTCCATAACCTGATATAGCTGCCATATAAACCGATCTTGGGTCTTGACTTCTTGAGCCTCTAGAGTGCGCAATTCTTATCCGATTGAGATGAAATTTTGCACGACGTGTTTTGTTATGACATCCAACAACTGTGCCAAGTATGGTTCAAATCGGTCCATAACCTGGTATAGCTGCCATATAAACCGATCTTGGGTCTTGACTTCTTGAGCCTCTAGAGTGCGCAATTCTTATCCGATTGGAGTGAAATTTTGCACGACGTGTTTTGTTACGATATCCAACAACTGTGCTAAGTATGGTTCAAATCGGTCCATAACCTGATATAGCTGTCATATAAACCGATCTTGGGTCTTGACTTCTTGAGCCTGTAGAGGGCGCAATTCTTATCCAATTTGAATGAAATTTTGTACGACGGATTCTCTCATGACCATTAACATACGTGTTTATTATGGTCTGAATCGGTTTATAGCCTGATATAGCTCCCATATAAA
This sequence comes from Stomoxys calcitrans, assembly GCF_963082655.1. Lineage (NCBI taxonomy): Eukaryota > Metazoa > Arthropoda > Insecta > Diptera > Muscidae > Stomoxys > Stomoxys calcitrans. Next base: position 140,817,552 of record NC_081556.1, on the reverse strand, counting down.
TCGATCTCTCTATTTAACTTCTTGAGCCCACAAAGGGCGCAATTCTTATTCGAATTGGCTGACATTTTACACAGGTCTCCAACATATACATAATTTAATTGTGGTCCAAACCGGACCATATCTTGATATCGCTCTAATAGCAGAGCAAATCTTTTCTTATATCCTTTTTTTGCCTAAGAAGAGATGCCGGGAAAAGAACTCGACATATGCGATCCATGGTGGAGGGTATATAAGATTCGGCCCGGCCGAACTTAGCACGCTTTTACTTGTTTTTTTTTGTGAGGGAGCCGTGCAATAAAAACTATAGTGCTGTGATTTAGAATTAGTGTTTCAATAAGTGCGATATTATTTTTTTTACACTTCTTTTAAATTTTGCCCTTTGTTTTCCTTTTAATTATTTCATTTCCATTTAGCTTCAAATCTATTTAAATGTAATAAATTCTTCTTCTTGTAAGTGTGTGTCTGTCTGTCTGAGTGCTTCTTCTTTTCCTTTGCTCTTCATTCGTGGTTGGCATTGGCCTTTCCTGTTGCAGTTTAGTTATTTGTTCTCTTCTCAATACCAATCTAATGAGAGAGCTAACATTAATCTCTGTTCCCTTATACACTGTACGAAACGATCGTTGAACTTTGTGTTGTATATAGAACCGCCTATGTATTACCGAATCTTATGTTTTTGGTATAAATTATGTACTTTTCCTTGTAATCATAATCCGTTATGTAGACTTTAAACGACTTTCATTTGACTTTAACGGGATTTATGGCTACGAACAAAATAACACTACTTTTAAGCAATTTTCAGAGACGGGTAAAAATATGTTTTGAATAACGTTATTTTCAGCACTTTTCACCGTGTCCAACACATGAGGACAGACAGAAACAACACTTCTTTGCACTTTTAGCACTTTCCTCTCACAATTGACGATTCTATCTTTTTATGTATATAGACATAGGCATTTACATACACACTTTTTGAGAAAAATAGAGACGAGCTGATAATCTTCGCAGTATGACAAATTTTATCTCTTTTTTAAGGGATTTTACGTAGAATTTCCCCTGTTTCACTCCGCATTTAAAAATGCGTTTTTTAATTTTCACATGCGATTTTGACCTTTTGTAAATTTTCTGTGTGGCACTAACTCCTTTATTCTTTCTCTTTTTTTTTTTTTTTTTTTTTTGAGTGTGTATGTAATGTATGCTGCCTTTTTATGTCTTTTTGTTTTGTTTGACTTGACTTCTTAGACAACTTATGTGGTTTCACTTACCGAAACAATGACACACATCTACGTATGCTAGACACTGCAGATGGGATTTACCTCAATTGATGGTTAACTCAGTGAACGGTTTCGAAGGACCATGGACAGGAGTGGGGGTTTTCCAGTTAGACGTGAAGCGGGGTTAGAGCGGCTGTTGCTTTGAGAAAAGAGAGGCGGTGACGTCACTGGCGGAATTCCCTCAGTCGATGCTGTGTGGACTGTAATAATATGCGATGAACTAGTCTTATTATTCCTCATAGAGCGAGGAATAATAAGTTAGATGACGAGAAGGTAAACCCAATGAAAAAGAGTTAGAAAAAAAATAACGCAATGGTAAAGTTCGGGTATGGATATAGAGACACTAGTTTTATTATGAGAGAAAGAGTAGAGATGTGTTGCTCACCTTGCTGCGGTTGTAGAAGAAGTGGGCAGTTCATTAGTAAAAGAATTGCAGATGAGCTTAAGTACTAAAAATGGCTTAAGATTAGAAATTCACAATATATACACTTAGTGCTAATAGATATTTTCTTACGTGCTACAAATTCATTTACAATTCACAATTTGACTTCATATACTTCGACTTATTCTACGATAGATTGTACTTAAATTAAAGGGACAAATTCAAATTTGTCCATGGCGCCGGCCTTGCGCTTGCGCAAGATTTGGTGAAGCGCATAACACTGTTGCCAACGACTTGATGGCTTCAGATAAAATTAAGTAGTTGGGTTGTGAAGTTAGTGGGCGCTCTTTGTTGGACTTTTGGGTCTTCAATTTTCGTTGGTGCTTGGGTGGTTGTTGTTGGTGGCTTCTTTGACCCTTTGGTTTATTGTGCCTTTTGGCTCGCCTTTGTTGTTGTTGTTGTTGGCCAGCCGTAGCTGAGTGCTGACGTTGGCCAAGGCGTGATTTGGCTGTGGCATTGGACTGTGCTGCTGGATTTCTTTGGGGCCGAGATGAAGTTGGTTGGTTAGATGAGTGCGACTTGGAGGCGGCGTTGAAGCTTTTTGACTTCAGTACAAGTTTTCGTGGGTGCAGCATTGTATGATGCTGAAACCCACATTTTCGGCACGTATCCGTCGACTGACACTCTACTACAGAATGGCTTTTTGCCAGACAATTTCGACAGTAACGGTGTTGTCGAACGGCGGCTCTCCTGTCTTCTACAGTCATCAGTATAAATTGTGGGCAGAACCTGAGGGCATGACGTTTTTTGCAAAGCATGCACTTGTATAACTCTTGGGCATTCATATTTGACCTGAAAGAAGACAGATGTTAATGATTTGGTAATCAATCAACAAGTGACATAGAGCCTATGAGAACGAGATAAGATGAGTGATAAGATGGTTTAGCAAACACAATGATGCATCGAGATAGTATTATACTAGGATTTCTATTGGGGTTGGTTGAGCAAAGGTAAGTGGCATAATTTAACAATCGGTCGCGTAATGACTCCCGATGCAATTCTTACGTCGGCTACCCTAATGTTCTTGTCCGAACCATTGTGAGTCTTGGCCACTCTTCCTAATCGCCATTCGCTAGGCGGTAGTAGATCATCCATTACGACCACAAGATCGCCGACCCTTATGTTGGGTGAAGTGGTTTTCCATTTATATCGCTTCTGTAGCGTCCTCAGATATTCTTCCTTCCATCGTATAGCAAACTGGTGATGGATTGCCTTAAGCTTCAACCACCTATTCACCAGGGAAATGTCATCAGCACTAGGCTCGGGAAATGCCATGATTGGAGCACCTTTCAAAAAGTGTCCGGGTGTTAGGGCTGTGAGATCATTAGGATCCTCAGAGATAGCGGAGATGGGCCGTGAGTTTAGAACTCCTTCAATTCGAGCAAGGACGGTCGAAAACTGCTCGAAGGTAAACAAATGAGCACCAGCTACTCTTTTGAAATGGTGCTTGAAAGATTTAACAGCCGACTCCCAAAGGCCACCCATATGTGGAGCATGAGGGGGTATGAACTGCCACTCGAAACCCTGTGTAGCATATTTTTCCGCAATGTCGCTTGCCGCCACCTGAATAAAACTTCTAAATTCTCTAAGCATTTTGCGACTGGCCCCTACGAAATTTCTCCCATTATCAGACACTACCTTTCTAGGTAGGCCTCGCCTCCCAAGGAAACGAGAGAATGCGGCTTCAAATGCTGCTGTGGAGAGCTCGGAACATGGCTCTAAATGTACGGCCTTGGTAGCGAAGCACACGAAAATGCTCACATAGCCTTTCAGGAGAGGGGATCGGCGCAGGGATGAAACCTTAATTTCAAAAGGTCCTGCAAAATCTATACCAGTCACGTGAAATGCTGGTGTAATAGTGCATCTGTCAGGGGGGAGCGGAGCCATTATTTGGACGCACGGTCTCTTCTTAAAAATGATGCAAGTCTTGCATTTATGAATGATGTTCTTCACTCTCGGCTTGAGTCGTGAGACGTAAAACTCTGTTTGAATCATACGACACATGAGAATGCACTCACCGTGGGCGAGAAACTCGTGCAAATGGAGCAAATATAAATGGCAAAGGCGAGAGTTCCCCGGCAGTATGATGGGAAATCGTTCGTTGTAGGGTAAAGAACAGGCCGCGAGTCGGCCATTAACGCGTAGGACTTTGTCCCGATCTAAGAAGGGGTTCAGACATTGTAGTGAACTTTTGTTGGACAATTCCTCAGCCCTACTAACCTGCTTGTATTCCTCAGGGTACCATTTCATCTGGGCTAACCTTATTAAACGGGATTTGGTGTGCCTTACCTCATCTTGGGTAAGAATGGGAGAGGAGTTTCTTATGTCACCTCTAGATCTACCAAGGCAGTTATGGTAGAATCTGAATATGTAGGAGACTACCCTCAGTGCTCGCGGGTACGAAGAGAATCTGAGCAAGAGGTCTGAGTCTTCTACTGTCTCGTGTATAACTTGGATATCCAGGCGTTTCCCTATTTCCGGGGAAACCAAAGGGTTCCTGTTCGGCCATTCTGACGGTGGGTTCGTCAGCCAATTCGGGCCATGAAACCACAATGAGTTACAGGTGAGGTCCTGCGGCCTACAACCTCTTGTGCCGAGGTCCGCTGGATTTTCATGAGTAGGGACATGCCGCCATGTCCCCCCTGGAAGAAGGTCATGAATTCTGGACGTCCGATTTGCCACGTACGTTTCCCATGTCCATGGTGGTTTTGTTAACCAACCAAGGACAATGGATGAGTCCGTCCAGAGAGTTATGCCACTAATGTCTAGATCGAAAGTGCATAATACAAAATTGACAAGCTTTGCGAGGAGGTACGCTCCGTTGAGCTCTAGACGTGGCAGGCACACAGGCTTCAGTGGGGCTACTTTGCTCTTTGCGACGAGCAAATTCGAGAAAACAACCGAGTTGGAGGTTTGACACCGAATGTACAAGCATGCGCACATTGCTGCTTGAGACGCGTCAGAGAACCCGTGAAGCTCCACGGTATCAGAGGGATGATACTGTAGCCATCTAGGTATGGAAATCGCCCCGATGTGATTCAAATCATTCACTAGAGAATTCCACTTCAGCAGGGTCTCTGAGCCGAGTTCGTCATCCCAATCCAGCCCTTCTAGCCAAAGTTGCTGTATCAGTATCTTCGACCTGATCACTACAGGGGCAACCCATCCTGCAGGGTCAAACAATTGCGCGACGGCAGAGAGGACCTTGCGTTTGCTCATGGGCTGGTCTGTCGGTAAAGGGCCGAGGGTATAACTAAACGAATCAGTGAGCGCGTTCCACCTGATACCAAGTGTCTTGGTAGTGCTTGATTCATCGAAGCGTAGGAAATCAGAGTCATACAGACTCTCCGGTGGGAGATGCGCGAGCAACTGTGGATCGTTCGCAGTCAACTTGACGAGAGAAAACCCCGCTTGCTTAAGAACTGATCTCAAGTCCTCTTGCGCCCGAATGGTGTCCTCTATAGAGAAGCCGCCGGACAAAATGTCATCGACATATGTCTCTTTCCTCAATGCTTTCGCGACATTGGGAAATTCGTTCTCAGAGTCAGAGGCAAGTTGTAAGAGGGTGCGAATCGCCAAAAACGGTGCGCAATTCAGGCCGAAGGTAACTGTTTTCAGTTCAAAATCTCTCACCGGTCCCTTAGGATCCGGTCTGAAAAGTATTCGCTGATATGCTCTATCGATAGGATGTAGCCATATCTGCCTATACATCTTTTGAATGTCCCCACAGAACACATATCGGTATCTACGCCAGCTGAGGATCACAGATGTCAAATCGGTTTGTAGTGTAGGCCCAGTGTGGAGGACATCGTTCAGAGAGTAACCCGATTTGCTCTTGCGAGATGCGTTGAACACGACTCTCACTTTCGTGGACTTGTGCTCTGGTCGGACAACTGCGTGGTGAGGGAGATAAAAGGAATTGTATTTTCCACCGCAGTTAATCTCCTGAGACGAGGTCTCCTGAGCATGTTCGAGAGAAATATATTCGTTTAACACTGAATTGTACTCGGTGTTTAGCTCGGGATCATCAGAGAGCTTTGTCTCCATCCGATTGTACTGAGCTAGCGCTAGAAAACGGGATGAGCCAAGAGATAGGGCGTCGGAGAATTCTGCTTTGAAAGGCAGTCTCACGACGTATCTACCATCCGGGGATCTGGACGTAGTTTTACAGTAGAACTCTTCACAAAACTGATCTTCTTTGGAAAGAGGGGGAGCCATAGGTACCTCTTCTTGCTCCCAGAATTTTCTTAGAAGTTCGCTTATTTTCACATCTTCGGATTCAACCACGTTTGTGGAAAATGAGAAAATTCTCTCAGTTTGCATTGGACCGCTCAATACCCAGCCAAAAACTGTATTGTATGCTGAGGTATCGCCACATATATTCTTCCTGATACCTTCAATATTTATGAATCGTTCCGAATCATTGCCTAAAATCAGGTCAATTTGAGCGGATTTATTGAAATTTGGATCGGCCAGATCTAGCTCCTCCAACTCTGAGGGATTTGAGATTTCGAACGATACGGACGGAAGCCATTTTGTCATTTTAGGCAATACTATTGCCGAGGCTGAAAAGCGGACATCGTATTTCTCCGCAACAATGACTAGTTGGCATTCTTTATTCGACGTCTGAGTCTGTTCGCCAATTCCAAAAATCTCAAAATGCGCTTTAGAAGTGGGAATTTGCAAGCGCTTCTGAATTCTCTGTGTTATAAAGGTCCGTTGAGACCCGGGATCAATAAGAGCTCTTAGCGTAAATAACTCCTCTTGATGTTCAACACGAACTAGAGCTGTTCGTAACAAAATCATGTCGTTGTTGGCCGAAAAATTGGCCTGAACCTGTGAGGATCGCCTTGCGGCTGAAGTTGAGGGAGCTTCATTATGAGACGTGTTTCTTAAATTTATGCCAGAAGATTTTATTTGACCCTTGTCATCCTCGTGACCAGAATGGATTGTATTATCCTCAGTTTTTTCTTCTGGCTTACCTCTTAGATGAAGCAGAGAGTGATGTGGCTTATGACAAATGATGCAAGTGTTCACGCTCTTGCAATTTGTCTTGAGATGAGATGAGGAGAGGCAGTTTATGCACAATTTGTGTTTGTATGCAAAATCTATGCGTTGTTGTGCAGTATATTTCCGAAACTGTCCACAACTCCTTATTGTGTGGTCGGAACTGCACAGGGGGCAAGAAGAGCTTAGCTTTTCTTGCGAGTGATAAGTTTGAATCTTACCACTGCTTTGAGACGGGAGCGAACTTCTGGTCTTTGTGGCTTTTATGCTCGAGAGCCGTTCCACGATTTCATACCTGTTGATGAGAAATTCATCGAGCTGATTCCAGGTAGGAAGATCGCGATGAGATCTGAGGGATTGTTCCCACAGAGCCAGCGTTTCATCTGGCAACTTGGTCGAAACCAAGTATAGCAGTATGGGATCCCAGCTTTCTACATTGACGTCAAGAGTCTTGAGAGTGCAGAGACAATCATTCACGGTGGATTGAATTTTGTGAATTGCCTCACTGTTCTCCACAGAAGCTGAAGGAATGTTGAAGAGAATCTTTAACTGATTATCTACTAAGACTCGCTTGTTCTCATAGCGAGCCTTTAGAGCACTCCAAGCGAGCTCGAAGTTTTCGTCGCAAAGAGTGTATCTTTTGACTATGGCGCCGGCCGCACCCCTAGTCTTGTTCCGCAAATGATACAATTTCTGAGCTCTTGTCAATTTCGGATGGTTGACGTAAACCGCCGTGAACATGTCACGGAATGACGGCCATTCTTCGTAACCTCCTTTAAATACCTCTGTATCACATGGCGGGACTTTGATGTAACTGTTGGCAACATCTTGAGAAGAGTGGTTAACCGAAGGCTGGGGAATGTAAGCGGGAATAAGGCTATGTCTCGCGTTTTGGCGAGAATTTCCACCTGACATTCTTAGAATATCTAGGATTTGGGACCTCGCCGTGTAATAGGCCTCGGAGCTAGCATTGAAATTAATTCTAGCATTCTCCCGGAAGTCTTTGGTATAGACATTCCTTGGAGCTAGCATGAGACCTTCATAGGTAGCCTGCAGTCGTTGCCACCGATTCTCGAGATCTTCCAATTTCACTTCCAATACCGAATCAGTTTGATCCTGAATGTCACTCTGTTCAAACTGAGTGCAAAAGTTGATCAAATGGTCACAATCGAAAAGAAACTTGTCATGGCTCGACGAAGTTTTGATTGCGGAAGCGGAATTCGATAAAGGATTAGATACTGAAGGCTGTGACGCCAAGTCTGCCGTTGCGTTTTCCAAGCTCATCATGTACTGATTCCGTAAAATAAAGTGAACGAGGGCAAAGAGAGCGAGTAAGCGTACAACACAGTGTACGATGAGAAAGTGGGTGAGTAAGCGAAGAGTCTGAAAATTCCGGTCTGAAAACAAACCTAGCGTAGCAGAATTATTTGGTAGAATTATTTGGTAAAAAGTCGTAAGAAATTCCGTTTGCCTCTGGAAACACAGGGAGATAGAAACAATTTTGATTTGCGATTGAATTGAGTGCAAGCGTAAAGCTCCGATGAATAGTCAAAATTGTTCCGCTAACAAGGGAGGTGACAATATTCTGAATAATTAAAGTAGCGGGTCTTGCATCATATGCCAAATATAATTAAAAATTCAGAATCTTTGCGGGCGTCTAAAGGGTAGTCTTAGATTCAAAGCGACAATACCAAAGGCAAAATTTCAGAGTCAACCCAAATAATTCACAGTGAGGGACTGAAATCTCCGACATGAGCGTAATAGGATGGACCAGTGGTGTCTGAAAATTAAATTTCTATTGAATGCACCAAACTTGTGAAACGCGGTCCAATAGAGCAACCCCTACTGTATAGGAAAGTGCATTAAGAGACTTGGGCAATTAGGGTATTCAATAATTCCCAACACCTGCAGATGGTAGTTGTTGAAATTTACTTGGAGTTGGTTTCTTGATCATATGTGTATATCAATTTCCAAAAATTGTAAAAACACATACGCTATTATAACCCCAAAAATTTCTTCAAATATCTCTGTTTAATTCATAAAAAAATTTTTAACTTGTTAAACAAGTTCACACAAAGGCTGAAAATCAGGTAAACAATACGTATATGATTTGTAATGAAAAGGGTTAGTTAATATATATATTGACTCTGTTAGTATGTAAACTATTCCTGCTTATCAATTCAGATTACATATGAATTGAAAGGTAAATCTCCACGAATGCACTGCCGCTGTATTTATCCAACATTTATTTATTTATTTTTTATCTTTTTTTTCCGAGTGTATGTCTGCTGGCGTTATATGAACACCACTGTTCTTCTACTCCCAAACTTCTATTCTATTTCTATGGACGGGTTGGTTTTCCGTCAACTTACATAAGCGCGGAAATTTTCTCAGAAAAACATGAATCCCACAACATATTACCAACCCCCTAGTCTGGCAACACCGCGTATTTGGTGGTTTGTTTTGATCCTCATATGACCACTTCTAGTGAGAGCGAACCTACCTGCCTACATATGTACGTGTGTGTATCAGGTGGCTGAACGCGTGGGCTCTGCCTGTTGAGCAGCGACAGAGTCAATGCGTAGGGAGTAAGCAGCACGGACGAGACCCCTTGAACAAACATACACTCATACTTGCCAATAACAAAGCTTAAGCGGAGAATGGCGTTTATGTTTTTTTTCACTTTGTTTATTTACGCTTTATGTCTTCAGTTTAATTTTCTCTTTTTTTCGTAACCCAGTTGCTTTGATAGGTTCGTGGTTGTTTTTTCTTTTTTTTGTTTACGTTTGTCGCAGGTGGATGATGGTGATTATACTTGAAATGTAAATGGAGATAGAATCGTGCAATAATGTACGTTTTTTTATACCCTCCACCATAAGATGGGGGGTATACTAATTTCGTCATTCTGTTTGTAACTACTCGAAATATTCGACTGAGACCCCATAAAGTATATATATTCTTGATCGTCGTGAAATTTTATGTCGATCTAGCCATGTCCGTCCGTCTGTCCG
>NC_081556.1:140680321-140795321 GCF_963082655.1 Stomoxys calcitrans | reverse complement strand
TGGCTTCTTAGGCTACCGAGAAGTGATCCACTCATGAAATGATCGAGGCACTGGGTCACCACGAAGCAGAATTAGGTGCATGGAACGAACACGTGATTAATGGCTCGCTGGATACCTTTGCTAACTAGACGTGGTTCACTTACGTCGTGATTGAGGCAGTGGGTCATCTAGACCCGGGAGAAGGCGAATGGGTCGAACGAGTGATCAATGGTTCAGCGACTCCTGTGTCGGAGGGAAACTAGGAGAAACACTGGATACTTGGGTAACCGAGAAGTGATCCAGTCACGTGGTCATCGAGGCTCTGGTTCATCGGGACACGGGAGAAGGCGTTTGAGACGAAGACGTACTCAACTACTCTGTGGCTCTTGTTTCTGAGATATATTAGGCGAAGTGCTTGGTTCTTTGGTTACCGAGACGTGATTCACTCACGGCGTGATCGAGGCACTTGGTCACTGGGAAATGGGAGTAGGCGAATAGGTCGAACGAGTGATCAATAGCTCAGAGGCACATTCACCGCGCGATCGAGGTACTGGGTCAACTAGACGCAGGAGCAGTGACTCATTCACTGGGTAACCGAGACGCAAGAGTAGACGGATGAGACGAAGGTGTGATTAATGACTCAGTGGCTCCTGAGCAGAGGGACACTTTGCGCAAGGCTGGTTTCTAAGGTTACCAAGACGTAACGCACTCCCGGTGTGATGGAGGTACTTAGTCATCGGCATGCGGGAGTAGGCGGATGGGACAAACATGTGATTAATGACTCAGTGGCTCCTGTGTCAGAGGGACACATTGCCAACCACTGACAACTTGGGTTACGGAGAAGTGATCTTGTCACGGCGTCATCGAGGCTCTGGTCCATCGGGACAAGGCAAAAAGGCGTTTGAGACGAAGCTGTGATCAACGATTCTAAGACTCTTGTTTCCGAAGGATACTTCACGAAACGCTTGATTCTTAGGTTGTCGAGACTTGATTCACTCCCGGCGTGATCGAGGCACTTGGTCACCACGACGCGGGAGTAAGCGGATGAAACGAACGAAAACGTGATCAATGGCTCAGTATCTCCTGTGAAGTGAAACTACATTTAACGCTCTCTACCTTCGTTAATGAGACGTGATTCACTCACGGCGTGATCGCGGCACTAGGTTCCCGGGAGTATGCGAATGGGTCTAACGCGTGACTGATGGTTCAGAGTCTCATTCACCGCTTGATCGAGACACTTGGGGACATCGGGACGAGAGTGTGGTGGAATGGGTCTAACGCCTGATCAATGGCTCAGATGCTCCTGTGCAGAGTGAATACTGGCTTCTTAGGTTACTGAGGCGTGTTTCACTCTCGGCGTGATCGAGGTACTAGATCACCGAACCGCGGGAGTATTCGGATGAGACGAACATGAAATCAAAGGTTTGATGGCTCCTGTACCAGAGGGACACTGGTGGAAGCCCTGACTTTTTAGGTTACCGAGACGTGTTCCACTCACGCCGTGATCGAGGTACTAGATCATCGAACCGCGGGAGTAGCCGGATGAGACAAATATGAAGACAATGGTTCAGTGGCTCCTGCGTCAGATTGACTCTGGGCGAAATACTGGCTTCTTAGGTTAATGAGACGTGTTTCACTCACGGCGTGATCGAGGTACCAGATCACCGAACCGCGGGAGTAGCCGGATGGGACGAACATGAAATCAATGGTTCAGCGGCTCTTGCGTCAGAGGGACGAAACACTGGCTTCTTAGGTTACTGAGACGTGTATCACTCACGGCGGGCCTCGACTCCGCCTTCGGTGCGGAGACTAAGTCGAAGTATTAAGCCGGAGTCGGAGAGCGGTTCAAAGCCAAAGTCCGACTCCGACTTCGACTCCAGCCTCAAAAAATCGACTCCACAGTCCTGGTCACTGGGATGCGGGAGTGATCGAATGGGTCATACACGTGTTCAATGGCCGGCTCAGTGGCTCCTGTATCAGAGGGACATAGGTGAAACGCGGTTTTCTTAGTTTAGCTCGGCGTAGTTCACTCACGGCCATCTGGACGCGGTTGGAGCTTTTTCCGTATCGAAGGGACAAAGGCATAACATTGGCTTAGAAGACTAGAACATTACCTGACCGAGATGTGAGGTAAGCGGATGAGATTAAAAGCATGTGCACTGGCTCAGGGCGTCCTTGGTCGATGGCCAATTTAAAATCGACAAAGCGGCTAAAACTCTTAAATGTCCTCAGTTTAGGAGAGGAAGACACTGGCTTCTTAGGTTACTGAGACGTGTATCACTCACGGCGGGCCTCGACTCCGCCTTCGGTGCTAAAACTAAGTCGGAGTCGAAGTATTAAGCCGGAGTCGGAGAACGGTTCGGAGCCAAACTTCGACTCCGGCTCAATAGTCCGACTTCGACTCCAGTCTCAAAAAATCGACTCCGCAGTCCTGGTCATTGGGATGCGGGAGTGGCCGAATGGGTCAAACACGTGTTCAATGGCTCAGTGGTTTCTGCATCAGAGGGGCATTTGTAGAAAAGCTGTCTTTTTTGGGTTAGCTCGGCGTAGTTCAATCTGGGTGTGGGCAGGCAGTGGGTCATCTGGTCGCGGTTGGAGCTTCTTCCGTGTCCAAAAAGACAAAGGCATAACAATGGCTTGGATAGTCAAGGAGACTAGGACACTACGTGACCGAGATGTGAGGTAAGCGGATGAGATTGAAAGCATGATCACTGGCTCAGGGGTCCTTGGCCGATGGCCTATTTGAAATCCTCAAAGTGTCTAAAACTTCTCATATAAAAGCAATGTCCTCAGTTTAGGAGACGAAGCGTAAAAGACAGTTGAAGACCTTCTCTGTTCCTGGCCTGCACTACAAAGTTTCCCATTAACATTCCATTAAGGTATAGGGAATACATCACTCATATCAATGAGAGCAGTCAGATTAAAGTTTTTAAGCTCAATGATAAGGGGACCTCCTTTTTTTTGCCGAGTTCATACGGCGTGCCGCATGTCGATACCACTTGGTAGAGAAAATTTAACACGGCAGGATACCCCAGCCAGCATTACCACCACTGAAAATGTGTCTGATGTTCACGCTGGGATTTCTGAGTTATAGGGGCACATTCTTACCTCTGTCCCACAGTGGTCTCCAATGTAACTGCACTAATGAAATGTAAAAATCGTAAGTTTAAAATCGTAGGTTACTTTCGGCCTTGTCCATAACATTGAGACTGTACTGGGTAAACTGTTAAAATTTCTCAACTTCTCGGCCCGGGTATAACAGCAAAAACAAGTAAAAAGGCGTTAAGTTCGGCCGGGCCGAACTTTGGATACCCACCACCTCGGGTATATATGTGAAAGACCTTTCATCAAAATTCGGTGAAAATTTCATACCTTTTGACCCATATCAGTTATATCAAAACATGTTCCGATTTGGACCAAATACTAATAAGTACAGTAGCTATATCTAAAAATTAACCGATCTGAACCATATACGACACGGATGTTGAAAAGCCTAACATAAGTTACTATGTAATATTTCAGTGAAATCGGATTACAAATGCGCTTTTTATGGGGCAAAGACTTTAAATCGAGAGATCGGTCTACATGGCAGCTATATTCAAATCTGGATCGATCTGGGCAAAATTGAAGAAGGACGTCGAAGAGACTAACTAAACTCACTGTCTCAAATTTCAGCGACATCGGACAATAAATGCGTCTTTACGGCCCCAGAACCTAAAACCTAGATATCGGTCTATATGGCAGCTATATCTAAATTTGGACCGATCTGTGCGATATTGCAGATGTATGTCAAGGGGTTTAACTTAACTCACTGTCCCAAATTTCGGCGACATCGGACAATAAATGAGCATTTTATGGGCCCAAAACCTTAAATCGAGAGATCGGTCTATATGGCAGCTATATCCAAATCTGAACCGATCAGAACCAAATAGAAGAAAGATGTCGAAGGGCCTAACGCAACTCACTGTCCAAAATTTCAGCAAAATTGGGTAATAAATGTGGCTTTTATGGGCCTAACACCATAAATCGGAGGATCGGTCTATATGGCAGCTATATCCAAATCTGAACCGATCTGGGCCAAATTGACAAAGGATGTCGAAGGGCCCAACACAACTCACTGTCCCGAATTTCAGTGGAATCGGATAAAAGATGTGGCTTTTATGGCCCTCAGACCCTAAATCGGAGGGTCGGTCTATATGGCAGGTATATCCAAATCTGTACCGATCTGAGCCAAATTGACGAAGGATGTCGAAGGGCCCAGCACAACTCACTGTTCCAAATTTCAGCAAAATCGGATAATAAATGTGGCTTTTATGGGCCTAAGACCCCAAATCGGGGGATCGGTCTATATGGCAGCTATATCCAAATCTGAACCGATCTGGGCCAAATTGACAAAGGATGTCGAAGAGCCTAACACAACTCACTGTCCCGATTTTCAGCGGAATCGGATAAAAAATGTGGCTTTTATGGCCCTTAGACTCTAAATCGGAGGGTCGGTCTTTATGGCAGCTATATCCAAATCTGGACCGATCTGAGCCAAATTGACGAATGATGTCGATGGGCCTAACAAAACTCACTTTTCCAAATTTCAGCAAAATCGCATAATAATTGTGGCTTTTATGGGCCTAAGACCCTAAATCGGCGGATCGGTCTATATGGGGGCTATATGAAGATATAGTCCGATATAGCCCATCTTCGAACTTAACCTGCTTATGGACAAAAAAAGAATCTGTGCAAAATTTCAGCTCAATATCTCAAATTTTAAAGACTGTAGCGTGATTTCAACAGACAGACGGACAGACGGACGGACATGCCTAGATCGTCTTAGATTTTTACGCTGATCAAGAATATATATACTTTATAGGGTCGGAAATGGATATTTCGATGTGTTGCAAACGGAATGACAAAATGAATATACCCCCATCCTTCGGTGGTGGGTATAAAAAATGTATGGAGTCAGCAGCCATCGCTGCTCTGAAGTGTTTTTGAAATAAAAAAATTTCCTCATAAAAACAACATTTCTGAATTTCAGCCCCTCCAAATTATTCCTGTTTTCCCCAGCAATCTTTTAATTGTTTATTTTTGCTGAAAATCTTGAATTTTCTTCCCATCCAGATTCAATTCCCATTTCCTTCTTTGAATATCATTATCTTTGGCCGCTACAGATCCATAATTAATGCTCTTAGTTTGGCTAATTAATGATGCTGCTAAAGAAAACGTCTTGCAAAAATAATCAGATGAAATTTCTTTGGAATCATTGGAAGCTCATCAGATGGGTGGTAGTTGTTCGACCTAGAACTCTCAAAAGAAAGGTAAAAAAAACCAACTGAAGGAAAATAATTCATAGTTGATGGTATGTGAATCATTAACATGGCCAAACATTTTTTACTAAGGCTCCCAGGCTATTGCAGTAACCTTACCATTCAGCCCCTCATCCCATTCAAAAATGGAGGGAAAGTTGAACAATATCTTGTCATCCTTCGTCAGTTACCTTGCTGGCAGTGCAGAGATCCCATCCATTGTGAGATTGATTTATTTCCAGTACGTGATTTCATTTGTATGTACATTTGGACTGTGGCACCTGTTGTCAGCACGGGCAAAAACAACGACAACACAAAAAACACTTTCTTGTCCACGCGATACGAGCATATTGCGTGCCTCGAAATCTTTATTAAATTAACAAAACACAGAGAGCACAGGCAAACACACCAATACAGACAACAGCCATGAACGAATGCGAAGGCAACATCGGTATCGACAGCAGCACTCATCAACACTCACACTCTGACAGCGAGCCAACGATAAATACTGAAATTTATAGACAAAAGCACGTACTACTCATATTTACAAACACACACACACACTCATATACACCGGAACACTTAGTGATGAAGAAAAAAATCGTTTACACAGCTTGTAAAGACCATGGCAACGAGCATGATGTCCCTAGTTTTCAGCTGAGAAACTGAAGAGGATTTTTTAGTTACACTTTACTGGATGCATCTTTTCAGACGTAGGTACACACTCCGAGTACATACTTACTGCGTAAGAAGTGGACTCTTTGGACTTAATTTTCTCATTACTTTTAGATTTTTTTTCCATTGATTTGTTGCTAGTCTATTGATTTAGAAATCATGAAGCATAGATTTTTTGTTTGATTTTAGCTTAGGTAATGCCTTGCTTCTTTTTTAATGAAATTTTCATTACTTCTCGGCACTTATTGTGTGAAAATCTGTTGTCCAGCTCGGCAGTGGGGAACTTTGGATATCCAACAATTCGTATAAACATATTGTGACAGCCTGATTGGGCTGCCGCTCACGTATCGACATCGCCTCCTGTGATTTATGGACAGCAAAAGCCTTCGCCTGAAAGACTCTGCATTCGACCAGAAGACCTGAATGGTTCCCGAATACCGTAAAATATAGCGAAGACCCAATTTAAACTCATCCTTTCTTAGAGAAGGTCTTGGGAAGAACTAGAACAACTATTGGGATGCCCAAAAAGTAATTGAGAATTTTTCATATAGTCGGCGTTGACAAATTTTTTCACAGCTTGTGACCCTATAATTGCATTCTTTCTTCTGTCAGTTATCAGCTGTTACTTTTAGCTTGCTTTAGAAAAAAGTGTAAAAAAAGTATATTTGATTAGAGTTCATTCTTAGCTTTATTAAAAATGCATTTACTTTCTTTTAAAAAATCCGCAATTACTTTTTGGGCAACCCAGCTGGTGTTGGGCAACCGCCCGCAACACCTTCCAGCTGCGTCAGGAGTAGAACGCATTACCCTTTTGAATCTATCCTCGACGTTTCTTCTCTAGCTTAGTTTAAGGTAACGAATCACGCCCAAGTAATTGTCCTCTGGATCAAATTCGCAATTTTGATGAAAATCGGCGGAAAATGGCAATTTTCAGTTCGAAAACTTAAAATGGCCATATCTCCTAAACTAAGCGTCCTAGATCAAAATAAAAGTTATTTTGTGATCTGTTCAAAAAATTAAAAATTTTTAATGAAAATCGGCTGAAAATGGCGATTTTCAGTTCGAAAACTGAGAATGGCCATATATCCTAAAATTAGCGCCCTAGAGCAAAAATAAGGTTAATTCGTGATAAATGTTCTGTTGGAAAACTTAAAATGGCCGCATCTCCTAAACTAAGCGTCCTAGAGCAAAAGTAATTTCGATGAAAATCGGCCAAAAATGGCGATTTTCAGTTTCAAAACTTAAAATGGCCGTATCTCCTAAACTAAGCGCCGTAGAGCAAAAGTAAGGTTTATTCGTGATCATTTCCAAAAATTCGCAATTGTGATGAATATCGGCAGAAAATGTTGATTTTCGTATCTCCCTAACTAAGCGTCTTAGCGCAAAAGTAAAGTTAATTCGTGATCACTTACAAAAATTTGAAAAAAATCGGCTGAAAATTGCGATTTTCAGCTCGAAAACTTTAAATGGCCATATCTCCTAATCTAAGCGTCGTAGAGCAAAAGCAAGGTTAATTCGTGATCACTTCCGAAAATTCGCAACTTTGATGAAAATCGGCTGAAAATTGCGATTTTCAGCTCGAAAACTTTAAATGGCCATATCTCCTAAACTAAGCGTCCTAGAGCAAAAGCAAAGTTAATTCGTGATCACTTACAAAAATTTGATAAAAATCGGCTGAAAATTGCGATTTTCAGCTCGAAAACTTTAAATGGCCATATCTCCTAAACTAAGCGTCCTAGATCAAAATAAAAGTTATTTTGTGATCTGTTCAAAAAATTAAAAATTTTTGATGAAAATCGGCTGAAAATGGCGATTTTCAGTTCGAAAACTGAGAATGGCCATATATCCTAAAATTAGCGCCCTAGAGCAAAAATAAGGTTAATTCGTGATAAATGTTCTGTTGGAAAACTTAAAATGGCCGCATCTCCTAAACTAAGCGTCCTAGAGCAAAAGTAATTTCGATGAAAATCGGCCAAAAATGGCGATTTTCAGTTTCAAAACTTAAAATGGCCGTATCTCCTAAACTAAGCGCCGTAGAGCAAAAGTAAGGTTTATTCGTGATCATTTCCAAAAATTCGCAATTGTGATGAATATCGGCAGAAAATGTTGATTTTCGTATCTCCTTAACTAAGCGTCTTAGCGCAAAAGTAAAGTTAATTCGTGATCACTTACAAAAATTTGATAAAAATCGGCTGAAAATTGCGATTTTCAGCTCGAAAACTTTAAATGGCCATATCTCCTAAGCGTCGAAGAGCAAAAGCAAGGTTAATTCGTGATCACTTCCAAAAATTCTCAACTCTGATGAAAATCGGCTGAAAATGGCGATTTCCAGTTCGAAAATTTAAAATGGCCATATCTCCTAAACTAAGCGTCGTAGAGCAAAAGTAAGGTTAATTCGTGATCACTTCCAAAAATTCTCAATTTTGATGAAAATCGGCTGAAAATGGCGATTTTCAGTTCGAAAATTTAAAATGGCCATATCTCCTTAACTAAGCGTCCTAGAGCAAAAATAATGTTAATTCGTAATCACTTCAAAAAATTAAAATTTTTTTATGAAAATCGGATGAAAATTGCGCTTTTCATTTCGAAAACTGCGAATGTCCATATCTTCTAAACTAAGCGTTCTAGAACAAAAGTAAGGTTATTTCCAAAAATTCCAAAAATTCGCAATTTTGAAGAAAATCGGATGCAAATTTGGCGTCCTATAGCAAAAGCAAAGTTTAATCGTGATCACTTACAAAAATTTACAAAAAAATTTAAAAATTGAATGAAAATACAGTCATAGTAGTCTGAATTCAGATATTTTTCTCCGCCAACTCAAGTCTATGCAAGACTCAGTAGGCTAAGAGACCGTAATCCTGAAAAGTCGTCCAGAAGCTCATACAGAATATCCAAGAATTTTCCGGCGGCAAGTATAATCAGGTGCATCAGGGTATGCGCACAACATGCCGCCTGAAGCCTTTCTTTCATTTTCATTGAGTTGGGCTCTCTACTCTAGGTACACAGCGTTCTTTAAACCCCCAAATGCCGACTCAATGTCAATATATGCGTGCTAGCGTTAGGGGAAGAAAGATTCCACCAACTTAGCTCATATACGAAAGTTCAGAGTCAAGAGAAATGCCTTTCTGCTAAAATTCGTGAGAATCGGTTAACAAATGAAAATTTCATTGCAGTGTTACTGCAAATCGGACGAACATATATATGGAAGCAATATCCAAATCTGAAATGATTTTTTCCAATTTGAATAGACTTCGTCTCTGGGCCGAAAAACATGTCTGCACCAAATTTTAAGATGATCCAATGAATACTGCGCATTAACATGGACAGGTGGACACAGCTAAATCGGATCAGAAAGTTATTCTAAGTCGATCGGTATACTTATGAATGGGTCTATCTCTCCTCCTTCCGGGTGTTACAAACAAATGCATTAAGTTGTAATACCCTGTACCACAGTAGTGGTGTAGAGTATAACAATTCACGCGTTAATAGGAGGTCATTGAAATTCTTTGCAAATTGGTTAGTGTATATGACAAAAGATGTAGCCTACTTATGGGGGCTACACTACTCTACAAAGAGTCATAATGGTCATGCTTGGTAAGGAAAAACAATTAAAAGCGTGCTCAGTTCGGACGGGCTGAATCTTGGGAACCCACCTCCATGGATTCTGCTAAGATATGGAAGCTACATCTAGTTATTGACCGAATTGGACCGTATAACAACTGCGCCGTTGAGAGTCATAACAGAACACTATATGCAAAATTTCAGCCAAATCGGACAAAAATTGCGCCTTGTAAGGACTTAAGAAGTCACATCGAGAGATCGGTTTATATGGGGGCTATATCATGTTCTTGACCGATTTGAACCGTGCTTGGCACAGTTGTTGGGAGTCATAACAGAACACCATGTACTTAATTTCAGTCAAATTGGATTTATATGGAAGCTATATCAGGTTCTTGACCGATTTCATCCGTACTTCGCACAGTTATTGGAAGTCATAACAGAACAAACCATACAAAATTTCAGCCAGATCGGATGAAAATTGAGGCCTCCAGGGGCCCAAGAAGTCAAATCGGGAGAACGGTTTATATGGGAGCTCTATCAGGTTATAGACCGATTTGAACCGTACTTAACACAGTTATTGGAAGATATAACAGAACACTATGTGCAAAATTTCAGCCAAATCGGACAAAAATTGAGGCTTCCTGGGGCTCAGGAAGTCAAATCGGGAGATCGGTTTATATGGGAGCTATATCTAAATCTGAACCGATATGGCCCAATTGCAGAGAGTCATAAAAGAACACTATATGCAAAATTTCAGCCAAATCGGACAAAAATCGCGGCTTGTAAGGGCTCAAGAAGTCAAATCGGGAGATCGGTTTATATGGGATCTATATCAGGTTTAGACCGATTTCAACCGTACTTAACATAGTTGTTGGAAGATATAACTGAATACTATGTACAAAATTTCAGCCAAATCGGACAAAAATTGAGGCTTCCTGGGGCTCAGGAAGTCAAATCGGGAGATCGGTTTATATGGGAGCTATATCCAAATCTGAACTGATATGGCCCAATTGCAGCTCCCAATGACCTTCATCAGTGTAAAGTATCTGTGCAAAATTACAAGTGGCTAGCTCTACGCGTTCCACAGACGGACGGACTTGGCTAGTTCGAATCAGAATTTCGAGACGGGTAGGTATAAAAATACGATAAAGTGTTAACAAGGATATCGGGTTATGAACCGATGTAGATCATATTTGGCACAGTTATTGGAAGTCAAAACAGAGCACCGCCACAACACGACGAAATTTCAGCCAAATCGGATAAGTATTGCGCCCTCTAGAGGCTCACAAAGTATAATAGGAAGATCGGTTTATATGGCAGCCATATCAAAATATGAACCGATGTGGCCCATTTACAGTCCCAACGGATTAATACAATAGAAAGTATTTATGCAAAATTTCAAACGGCTAGCTTTACAACTTTGAAAGTTGGCTAACGTTACAACTTCAACAAGGAAACAGACATACGGATAAACGGACATGGGTAAATCAACTTGAAATTTGGAATCGTTTATATCTGAAAAACAAGTAAAAAGGCGTTAAGTTTGGCCGGGCCGAACTTTGGATACCCACCACCTCGGGTATATATGTAAACCACATTTTATCAAAATCCGGTGAAAATTGCATACCTTATGTCCCATAGCTGTTATATCGAAATATGATCCGATTTGGACCAAATACTAATAAGTACAAGTCGTTGTTCAATTCTGTATAACATAATATTGGTCTTCTTAGTAGCTATATCTAAAAATAAACCGATCTGAACCATATACAACATGTGTGTCGAAAAGCCTAACATAAGTCCAATTTCAGTTAAATCGGGTTATAAATGCCCCTTTTTTGGGGCCAAGATTTTAAATAGAGATATCGGTCTATATGGCAGCTATATACAAATCTTCATCGATCTAGACCAAATTGCAGAAATATGTGGAGTGGCTTAACTCTACTCTCTGTCCCAAATTTCGGCAACATCGGACAATAAATGCTCTTTTTATGGGTCCAAAACCTAAAACCGGGAGATCGGTCTATATAGCAGCTATATCCAAATCTGGACCGATCTGAGTGAATTTGAATAAGGATGTCGAAGGGCCTAACACAACTCACTGTCCCAAATTGCGGCGACATCGGACAATAATTGCGCTTTTTATGGCTCCAAAACCTAAAACCGGAAGATCGGTCTATATAGCAGCTATATTCAAATCTGGACCGATCTGAGCCAAATTGAAGAAGGATGTCGAAGGGCCTAACACAACTCTCCGTCCCAAATTTCAGCAAAATCGGATAATAAATGTGGCTTTTATGGGCCTAAGCCCTAAATCGGCGGATCGGTCTATATGGCAGCTATATCCAAATCTGAACCGATCTGGGCCAAACTGACGAAGGATGTCGAAGGGTCTAACACAACTCTCCGTCCCAAATTTCAGCAAAATCGGATAATAAATGTGGCTTTTATGGGCCTAAGCCCTAAATCGGAGAATCGGTCTATATAGCAGCTATATCCAAATCTGGACCGATCTGGGCCGAATTGACAAAAGATGTGGAAGTGCCTAACATAACTCACCGTCCCAAATTCTAGCAAAATCGGATAATAAATGTGGCTTTTATGGGCCTAAGACCATAAATCGGCGGATCGGTCTATATGGCAGCTATATCCAAATCTAGACCGATTTGGGCCAAATTGACGAAGGATGTGGAAGGGCCTAACACAACTCATTGTCCTAAATTTCAACAAAATCGGTTAATAAATGTGGCGTTTATGGGCCTAAGACCCTAAATCGGAGGATCGGTCTATATGGGGGCTATATGAAGATATAGAACGATATAGCCCATCTTCGAACTTAACCTGCTTATGGACAAAAAAAGAATCTGTGCAAAGTTTCAGCTCAATATCTCTATTTTTTAAGACTGTAGCGTGATTTCAACAGACAGACGGACGGACATGTCTAGATCGTCTTAGATTTTTACGCTGATCAAGAATACTTTATAGGGTCGCAAATGGATATTTCGATGTGTTGCAAACGGAATGACAAAATGAATATACCCCCATCCTTCGGTGGTGGGTATAATAATTAATGAAAAAATGTTAAAATATAATTTTACCAAAAATTTTCTGAGTGATTCGGGTTAATTTCTTCTAATAGACTCTCAATTTGCTTTTATACGCCTCCTATAACTTCCTCCTACCACTTACACTAGCCGCATCTGTCTGGAGTATTCTGAGATCCTTGTTTCCGTATCTTTTGTTCTCTCTCATTTTGGGCATTCTGGTCGAACAAACAGATTTGGACCAAGTCTTTCATGTTCTATTCACTCGAAATTTCCACCCTAGCCCAACTAATCCTTCTTCCAACTGATGCAGTAAACTTCACCCATTGCCTACTCCTTGGGTATCCGAATGGCTCACTATGCTGTTGCCTAAACTCCTTTAACTCAAAATGAACTTATGGTTCGAGAGGCATATCAAAATGCAAAGCACACAAATTCTTTAAAACGCATCAAACTTGAATTATATCGCATTCTATTCCAGCCATAATTGGCTTCTTCAATAATTTTCAGTTTTTGTATTTTGCCTTAAGGCTTTCAATAGTCATTGGTTCCTTGCAATATGCTATCGTTTTGGTCATATCTTCTAGATAGATGTGTGTGTGTGTGTGAGTGTGTGTGTTTGCAATAACTTGTTGTGCTTTATGTTTGTGGTGGATAATAACACTCAAAACTTATTTGCATTGGGTTTCATTCATTTTGTTCCTGTGTGAGTGTGTGTGTGCGTATGGTAGTCTTGTTGGTTGTGGCCTATGCCATCAGGATACTAATGAAAAACTCAAGGATATTGTAGCCTTTGCGCAGAACTGACGTCTTCACTTACATGTCAATCATGGTTAAACATTAATGAATTGCCTTCGCTCGCACAACGCTAATTTGTAGCTTTCGCCCGCCTTGAAATCTAAGGAGATTTATCTTGGAGCGGCACAGTAGTAAGAATTGGCTGGTGCAAAGCAAACATTTTAAAAACTCAAACCGCAGAGATTTTGGACTTGAGACTAGAATGCATGCATCGTGTGTGGCAACAGAAAACCAGAGATGCAGAAATTTACGGCAGGGAGTCTAGCACAAATGTCATAGTTGGCTTCAAAGCTGGGAGAGAGAGAGAGAGAGAGAGAGAGAGAGATTGGATAACTAGCCATCCAGAGATCTACACTCAAAGTTAAGGACTTTCTTTTGATCGAAGTATTTTGGTCAAAGAAACAAATCTTCCGCCTTTGTCCCACAGTTCGTCCACATCTTTTATCTCCCATTCTGCAATCGATCTATGTCAGTTTATTACAATTCAGGTATTATGGGCCATATTCTGCGTGTTAGCCTAACTGGGTGTGTGTGTGTGTGTGTGTGTGTGTCTATATGTTTTTGTGTCATAAACCTTGAGAGAGTAGAGAGGCAGCGGTGCGCTTTGTGCAAGAATCATGTTTCCATGCCATTTTCATTTGACTTCCATGGCAGCGTTGGGCATTTGTAAAGTGTTCTAAGATAGATTGAAGCAAAGTGGATAAAATGCAAAATGTATCATCTGCGTGTCTTAGGTAGTTTTCTTTTTTATACTCACCACCTTAGCATGGGGGGTATATCCATTTTTTCATTCTTGTCTTAGGTAGTTTTTTCATGCCTCATGGTATAAAATGGCAGAGTATGAGTATGAGAGTGCGTGTGAATATGTCAATATGTAGGTCCAGCGGCCTGATGTTTTTTGTGCCTTTGGCTTTTTGTTTGTTTTTATAACCACCACCGAAAGATGGCGGTATATTCATTTTGTCATTCCGTTTGCAACACATCGGAGAATCCATTTGCGACCCCATAAAGTGCATGTATTCTTGATCAGCGTACATATATAAGACGATCTAGATATGGCCGTCCGTCTGTCTGTTGAAATCACGCTACAGTCTTTAAAAATAGAGATATTGAGCTGAAACTTTGCACGGATTCTTTTTTTTTTTGTACATAAGAAGGTTAAGTTCGAAGATGGGCTATATCGGACTATATCTTGATATATCCCCCATATAGACCGATCGGCCGATTTAGGGTCTTAGACCCCTAAAAGCCACATTTATTATCTGATTTTGCTAACATTTCGGACAGTGAGTTGTGTTAGGCCCTTCGACATCGTTCTTCAATTTGGCCCAGATAGCTCCAGATTTGGATATAGCTGCCATATAAACTAATCTCTTGATTTAAAGTATTGGGCCCATAAAGGGCGCATTAAATATCCGATCTCGCCGAAATTTGGGACAGTGAGTTGCGCTAGGCTCTTTGACAATTTTTTCCAATATGCCCCAGATCAGTTCAGATATGGATATAGCTGCCATATAGACCGATCTCTCGATTTAAGGTTTTGGGCCCACAAAGGGCGCATTTATTGTCCGATGTCGCCGAAATATGGGACAGTGAGTTGCGCTAAGATCTTTGACAACTTTCTGCAATTTGCCCTTTTTATAGTCCGATATCGCTCAAATTTGACACAGTGACCTATGTTAGGCTTTTCGACATCCGTGTCGTTTATGGATCAGATCGGTCTTTATTTGGATATGGTTTGTTCTACAAAATTGAACAATGGGACTTGTACTTTTTAGACCAGTCAACATCCGCATCGAATTTGGCCCAAATCGGACGACATTTCGATAAAGCTGGTATGTGAGCATAAATTATGAATTTTTCACCGGATTATGACGAAGGGTGGTTTCGTATATACCCGAGGTGGTGGGTATCCAAAGTTCCGCCCGGCCGAACATAACGCCTTTTTACTTGTTTTTATACCCTCCACCATAAGATGGGGGGTATACTAATTTCGTCATTCTGATTGTAACTACTCGAAATATTCGTCTGAGACCCCACAAAGTATATATATTCTTGATCGTCGTGAAATTTTATGTCGATCTAGCCATGTCCGTCCGTCTGTCTGTCGAAAGCAAGCTAACTTCCGAAGGAGTAAAGCTAGCCGCTTGAAGTTTTGCACAAATACTTCTTATTAGTGAAGGTCGGTTGGTATTGTAAATGGGCCATATCGGTCCATGTTTTGATATAGCTGCCATATAAACCGATCTTGGGTCTTGACTTCTTGAGCCTCTAGAGTACGCAATTGGAATAAAATTTTGCACGTAGTATTTTGTTATGATATCCAACAACTGTGCCAAGTATGGTTCAAATCGGTCCATAACCTGATGTAGCTGCCATATAAACCGATCTTGGGTCTTGACTTCTTGAGCCTCTAGAGGGCGCAATTATTATCCAATTGGAATGAAATTTCGCACGACGTGTTTTGTTATGATATCTAACAACTGTGCCAAGTATGGTTCATATAGGTCCATAGCCTGATATAGCTGTCATATAAACCGATCTTGGGTCTTGACTTCTTGAGCCTCTAGAGGGTGCAATTCTTATCCGCTTGGAATGAAATTTTGCACGACGTCTTTTGTTATGATATCCAACAACTGTGTCAAGTATGGTTCAAATCGGTCTATAACCTGATATAGCTGCCATATAAACCGATCTTGGGTCTTGACTTCTTGAGCCTCTAGATGGCACAATTCCTATCCGATGTAAATGAATTTTGGCACGTAATATTTTGTTACGATATCCAACAACTGTGCCAAGTATGGTTGAAATCGGTTCATAACCTGATATAGCTGCCATATAAACCGATCTTGGGTCTTGACTTCTTGAGCCTCTAGAGGGCGCAATTCTTATCCAATTTGAATGAATTTTGGCACGTAGTATTTTGTTATGATATCCTACAACTGTGCCAAATATGGTTCAAATCGGTTCATAACCTGATATAACTGTCATATAAACCGATCTGGGATCTTGACTTCTTGAGCCTCTAGAGGTCGCAATTATTATCCGATTTGCCTGAAATTTTGTACGACGGATTCTCTCATGACCATTAACATACGTGTTTATTATGGTCTGAATCGGTCTATAGCCCGACACAGCTCCCATATAAATCGATCTCTCTATTTTACTTCTTGAGCCCACAAAGAGCGCAATTCTTATTCGAATTGACTGACATTTTACACAGGTCTCCAACATAAATATAATTTAATTGTGGTCCAAACCGGACCATATTTTAATATCGCTCTAATAGCAGAGCAAATCGTTTCTTATATCCTTTTTTTGCCTAAGAAGAGATGCCGGGAAAAGAACTCGACAAATGCGATCCATGGTGGAGGGTATATAAGATTCGGCCCGGCCGAACTTAGCACGCTTTTACTTGTTTCTCGTCTAATTTTTATACCCACCACCATTGAATTGAGGTACACTAATCTAGTCATTCCGTTTGTAAAAATGCAAATATTTCATGAACATTCCGCCAAGGAACAGGGGCAAACCTCTCACATTTCAATGAGTGCAGTCCGATTCAAGTTTAAGCTCAATGATAAGGGGCCTTCTTTTTATAGCCGAGTCCGAACGGCGTGCCGCTGTGCGTCACCTCTTTGGAGAGAAGTTTGACATGGCATAGATCCTAACAAATGTTTCATTCCGTTTGTAGCACCTCGAAATATTGATCTGCGACCCCATAAAGACTATCTGAGTCAATCTAGCCATGTCCGTCCGTCCATTCGTCTGTCGAAATCATGATAGCGGTAGAACGCGTAAAGCTATCCTCTTGAAATTTTGCACAGATACTTACTATAAATGTAGGTCATTGGGGATTGCAAATGGACCATATCGGTTAAGATTTGGATATATCTCTCTGTTAGCCCGAAAATAAAATGAACAACCGTATTGAATGGTGTCTAGAACAGAACTCCTCGTTATTTCTTACAAAAGCTATCTTAACACCTGATATATACTTAGACTCTTACAAACTGTGCAATCTTACATCTGCCCGATTTGACTTCTTGAGCCCTAGGAAGCCACAATTTTGTCCGATTTGAATGAAGTTTTGCACGTGGTGTTCCGTTATGACCAACAACTGTGCCAAGTACGGACCAAATCGGTCTATAACCTGATATAGCTCCCATATAAACCGATCTCCCGATTTGACTTCTTGAGCCCTTACAAGCCGCAATTTTTGTCCGATTTGGCTAAAGTTTTTCACATAATGCTCAGTTATAACATCCAACAACTGTACCAACTACGGTCGAAATCAGTCTATAATCTGATATAGCTCCCATATGAACCGATCTCCAGAATTGGGCTTCTTGAGCCCCTGAAAGCTGCAATTTTTGTCCGATTTGGCTGAAATTTTGCTGAAAGTGTTCTGTTAGGATTTTCAACAACTGTGTCAAGTACGGTTGACATTAGTCTATAAATTGATATAGCTCTCATATAAACCGATTTCCCGATTTGACTTCTTGAACTCTTACAAACCGCAATTTTTGCCCAATTTGGCTGAAAGTTTGCACGAAGTGTTCCGTTATGACTTTCATCAACGGTGCCAAGCACGGTCCAAATCGGTCTATAACCTGATATCTCTCGATCATCCTTGTTCGGTTAATAGAAGCTTTAATTTCTGCTGCTTCGACAGAAGTTTGGTATGTAGAACAAAATTATGCCCTTTAACTAAATTAAATTTGTATAAGTTTTTAGCAGAATCCAGGTGGTGGTTTCCCAAGATTCCGTTCGGCCGAACTTAGCACGCTTTGACTTGTTATTGGTTTTTTTTTGTCCAATTTTTTTAAGTTTTGGCCCCACACCTTGGTCATAGACGATTTTTTCCTTTGCCATTGTTATGGCCTTATCCTCTTGTTGTTGTTGGCCTTTTAACGCTGGCACGAGTTTTGCATAACAAATAAATCCTTGTCTTGTTTTTGTGCTCCATCATGCTTCTCTACCTCTCCCTCTCCTTCTCCCTCTGGCGGCTTTTGCCAAGGATACTGTTTTTTCTTTCTTTACTTTCAAATATAATCGAACATGAAATGAACTGTAGAAGAGCCTCTTCAGGCCACTCCATTGGATTGAAGAGTCGATATTATTTTCATTTCACTTTGTTTTTCCCATTTCGTATAGCTTTGGTGAATGAGGACGAAGCTGCAGTGTAACTTGTTTGATTCTAGTCATGATGGCTGTTATGGCAGGCACCTTAACTATTTTCAATTTGTTGATTTAATTGAGATTTACTTGTGTTTTTTTTTGTGATCGTGATTGGTGTGTTTGCATAATAATTCCGTGTTGCTAGGAGGTCATAGAAATTATTTGTAAATCAGGTTGTGTATATGGATAAAATGTAGCATACTTATGGGGGCTACACTACTCTACAAAGAGTCATAGTGGTCATGCTTGGGTAGGAAAAAAATACGATAAAGTACGATAAAGTCTTAACTAGGATAATCAGTTAACGAACTTTTCAATGAAATGTTGTCTAAAAATGTTGGTAATTGTGCCTTCTAGAGGCTGAAGAAGTCAAATCTGACGATGGGTTTTTATGGCAGCTATATCAGGTTGTGAAACGATAGTTCATATTTAGCACACCACCTAAACACGGCGAAATAGCCAAATCAGATAATTTTGTGCCTTCTAGAGGCTCAACATATATAAGAGGGAGATCGGATCGGTTTTATATGGCAGCTATATCAAAACATGAACCCATGTGGCCCATTAACAGTCTCCACCGACTAACACTAATATTAAGTCAAAATCAAATTTTGGCCATAAACATTCCACTAAGGAACAAGCCGAGTCCGAACGGCTTGCCGCCGTGCGAGAGGTGTCGCACTCCTCTTTGGAGAGAAATTTTTACATAGCATAGTACCTCACAAATGTTGCTAGCATTAGGAGGGGAAAACCACCACAGAAAAATTATTTTCTGATGGTTTCGCCAGGATTCGAACCCGGGCGTTCAGCGTCATAGGCGGACATGCTAACCACTGCGCTACGGTGGCCTCCTAATAGGAATAGGAAGTATATATTTCAAGCGCCCAGCCTTACAACTTCGAACGATAGCGAAAGTTACAACTTCGACAAGGAGACAGACAGATGGGAAAAGGGACCACCCCTTCGGAGAGGGGCCGGATCCTCCCGCGTACCCCCATCTCGGAGATGGGTACACTGATTTAAGCAAAATGTTGCATGCCACCTTATGGTACCCCAAAAACAAATTGGTAAAAAATTTTGGGGTCAAATACCTTGAGGGGGACGCCCCATCCCAAAACCCCATCGAACGGACATGTTTAGCGGTTGTTACAATATGGGTATCAAATGAAAGGTATTTAAGAGTAGAGTACACACTAGGCATTAAAATGTCGCCACAAGTATCGGGGAGGTCCCCCTCCGCCAAAAACACCATCCCATAGGACACTTTTACCGCTTTTGAGCAATATGGGTATCAAATGAAGGGTATTTAAAAGTAGAGTACAAAGCTGACATTTATTGCTTGATGTCTGAGAGGACGTGCCACCACCCAAAACCCACGGCAGGACATATTTTCCAGATTTTACTTCCTGAGTTTCTAAAAGCCGCAGTAGTCAATTAAGTTGGCTGAAATTTTGCACGGTGTGCAAAGGTCCTAATCTCTCCATAACCTGATATACTTCCCATATAAACCGAACTCCCGATTAGTCTTCTAGTCTTACAGATAACTATCAAAAATTTATATTTACATTTTTTTCCTATACACTATCAAACCGCAGCAACCAATTTCCAGCGACCTTCTGCTCTTACATTCTTAAAAATCTCATCCATTTAATAAACATTTAAACAAAAGCCAAGAATGTTTTAACTTTCCCCGTCTCATTACCCAAAAAATAAAATAAAATGGCGAAAAAACTTTGGCCAATCACACAAAAGAGATATTAAGGACAAGTTCATGTTAATGGAAGTGTTTTGGTATTTTGACCAAAACGTGCACTTTGGAGGGGGGCCAAAGAGCCTGCCCAAGCGGATTCTAGCAGAAATGCTGCTTTTGTTCTTGAGCTGCTCGGTCTTCTTGGCGTTTTTGGACAAAGGAATTCCGTAAGACTTACACTTGGCATGTTGTTGACAATACACTCGAAAGAGGACATTCCCGAGCATAAGATGACAGAAGCAACAAACAACAATAATAACAACACAAGTCATTGGTCATCGAAAAGGCAAGCGATAGTAGTGGCAGTAGTAAGCAGGATACTTGAGCACAACTTGCCGTCCTACTTAAAAGATGTAATTATTTTGTAGGAAAAATGTTTGACTACAACGACCAGGAGATTTGCTGTCAATGTCCAAAGAACTGAGCCAAACACTTTAAGGCAACCACTCCCAGTGATATTCCCATCAAAAGCGTACATTGCATGCAAACGACATCCAAGTTAGCCTACACTTGACACAGAAAGTTACTAAAGTGCTAAGGTTTTGTCCTGAACACCAAAAACATTTTAACCTCTTTGTAGATGAACTATGTTTGGATTTCATTACCGTAGCATGTGTTGACACACGGCAGGAAATGAAGATGACAGCCCATTGCTTATTGCAATAAAATTGTTAAAGTGTGATGTTCGCTGCTCAGTTCTTGGTGTGTTTCTGCAGTATGAGACGACACTAAGGGTGAGGAATGTTCAGACAAAATTCAGTGAACAAAGCAAATAAACAATTTAAAAGTACCTGGTACTGCTTAAGTACCTGGTACTGTATAAGTACCTGGTAATGCATAAGTACCTGGTAGTGTATAAGTACCTGGTACTTTATAAGTATCTGGTACTGTATAAGTACCTGGTACTGCATAAGTACCTGGTACTATATAAGTACCTGGTACTATATAAGTACCAGGTACTATATAAGTACCAGTTACTATATAAGTACCAGGTACTATATAAGTACCGGGTACTATATATATAAGTACCTGGTACTATATAAGTACCTGGTACTATATAAGTACTTTTGTGAATACCTGGTACTTTGTGAATACCTGGTACTTTATAAATACCTGGTGCTACATAAGTACCTGGTACTATATAAGTATGTGGTTCTATATAAGTACCTGGTACAATATAAGTACCTGATACTATATAGTGTATGGTACTATGTGAGTACCTGATACTTTTTAAATACCCGGTCTTATGTAAGCACCTGGTTTGATGTAAGCATTTGGTACTATATAAGTACCTGGTATTATATACGTACCTGTTATTATATAAGTACCTGGAATTATATAAGTAGCTGGTACTGTACAATATTAAAACCTGGTACTATATAAGAACCTGATACTATATATCTGGTACTATACAAGTACCTGACACTTTAAAAGTATAAGGTACTATGTAGCTGTACCTGATACTTTATAAATACATGGTCTTATATAAGAACCTTATATTATCAGTACCTGTTATTATATAAGTACCAGGTATTATATAAGGAGCTGGTACTCTATAATTACCTGTTATAATATAAATACCTGATACTTTGTAAGTAAATGGCACTATGTGAGTACCTGATATTTTAGAAATATCTGGTTTAGGATACAAGAACCTGGTATTAGCGAGACCCTGATACTAAATATGCACCCGGTACTAAATATGTACCCGGTACTATATAAGTACCTGGTACTTTCTAAGCACTTGGTACTTTATATTTACTGTATAAGTACCTGGTACTTTATAAATACCTGGTGCTATATAAGTACCTGATACTACATAAGTACCTGATACTATATAAGTACCTCATACTATGAAAGTACTTGTTTCTATATAAGTAACTGGTACTATAAAACAACCTAGTATCTATAAGTGCCTGGTACTACATAAGTACCTGGTATTATATAAGGAGCTGGTACTGTATAAAAAACCTAGTACTATATAAGTACCTGGTACTATGTACGGAGCTGGAACTATGTAAGTACCTGGTACTTTAGATGTACCTATATAAGTATTATATAAGTACCTGGTACTTTATAAGTACAGGTACTATATAAGTACCAGGTGCTATATAAGTACCAGGTACTATATAAGTACCAGGTACTATATAAGTACCAGGTTCCACATAAGTACCAGGTACTTTGTGAGTACCTGTTACTAGCTGGTAAGTAGCTGGTACTATATAAGTACCCGGTGCTATATAACTACCTGGTACTATATAACTACCTGGTACTATATAAGTACCTGGTACTATATAAGTACCTGGTATTATATAAGTACCTGGTACTATATAAGTACCTGGTACTATATAAGTACCTGGTACTATATAGGTACCTGGTACTATATAAGTACCTGGTAATATATAAGTACCTGGTACTATATAAGTACCTGGTACTATATAAGTACCTGGTACTATATAAGTACCTGGTACTATATAAGTACCTGGTACTATATAAGTACCTGGTACTATAAAAGTACCTGGTACTATATAAGTACCTGGTACTATATAAGTACCTGGAACTGTATAAGTACCTAGTACTGTATAAGTACCTGGTACTATATATGTACCTGGTACTATATATGTACCTGGTACTATAAAAGTACCTGGTATCATATAAGTACCAGGTTCTTTAAAGTTAATATTCCCTTTAGTTTGGATTACTGGGCTAGTTATTCAAAGCATTTATGTGTAAAGATTAACTTTGTAACCAAAGAAACCCTTTGTATTAATATTCCCAACAATGACTTAAGACTAAGCATGCATGATGCACTTGTGTTACAACATCATTCTTTGGCTTGTCCGCACAAACATTATGATATTCTTAAAACTTAATCGCCCAAGTTTGTCTTTGGTTGTTGGCACATTGTTAAGTCATGTTGGGACAAACAATGCCATTCAGTATATATTTGACGATCCTCCTTTGGCTCTAATTCTCAGTGTCCCTTTCACTCGGTTAGCATATCTAATTAAAATATAATCTCATGAAAATATCTAACATTTATCCTTTGCTACAGCAAGCTAAGGATTATATGTGTACTATGAGTGTGTGAAAAATGTACTTCCATTGAGGCTGAAGTTGCCTTCATCATTTGCCAAGACACTTGTGAAGAAAGCAGCAAGGCTTCCTTTTGTGCTTAGCCAGACATCGTAACTAGTGATTCACAAAGCGGTCCTTTGAAGGACCATTGGGGGAATGCATTTAGAATCTGCAACCACATTAGTAGGTTATGCTTGCCAACTTTGGTTTATACACTCTGATATGTATTCTTGCGAAAGCCGAAGAAGCAATTCTACGAATTGATGGTTTAATTTAAAACATCCCTTTTAATGAATTGCCTTGGCTTTGACTTGACATTAATATCTCCTTTGAGGTTATCCAACCGCACTTCTTTGGGATTCACTTCACATGCATGATGAGTACATAACCCAAAAGGCATAAACACTCTCACACCTCTATGCATGCATGCTAAAAGTCATAAAGACACTTTAAAAGATTTGCAAAATTGCAATGGAATTCGAGCATATAACTGGCAAAAAGAAAGCCATTGAATAAATGAATCTTAATGGGAAAAATCTTTCAAACAATTTCAATAAATTAAAGGGCTTACAGAAATTGTCAGTTGTACAAAAAAAATTGGTTAAGATTTAGAGAAGAAGCATTGACTTAATGGTGAAAAGATCTTAAGCGCAATTATATGATTGCAGAAAGGCAAATTACCTGGGTGTTTTGCTGCACAGGGAATTGAACTGTAAATCAAACATTTTGGAAAGGGCAAGAAAGGCAACTCTTGCTCTATACAGGCTCAAGAGAGCCATTGATAAAAGTTTGGGGGTTTAGATTAGCATTGGGTATATACTGCAGTTGTCCGACCTATAATACTATATGGTGTTGTGGTATGGTGGACGGCGCTTCAAAAGTCCACCTACTGCTCAATACTTAACTGGGGTTTCAGACTAGCATTGGGTATATACTGCAGTTGTCCGACCTTTAATACTATATGGTGTTGTGGTCTGGGGGACGGCGCTTCAAAAGTCCACCTACCGCTCAATACTTAACTGGATCTAAAGAATGGCTTGTTTGTGCATCACAGCCGCACCGAGAACTACACCATCCAATGCACTAAATTTAATGCTACATCTTATGCTACAGCCACCACTGCCGTGAGGTTAAGGGAGCTTTCGCATTGGTCAAGGGGCGGCTACGTACACTGTGTTATTCTAGATACAATATCCGATGTTCCAGGCAGTGTGGATTACACCCTACCTGAGCCGCTTTTTGATCGAAAGTACTGTACCACTATGTCTGATAGAACCGTTTGGAACTACGATATCCCTGGTAATAGAAGTTACATAGACCTCTAGACGGATGGTTCCAAACTAAACGACAAGGTGGGCTTTGGGGTGTACTCTAAAGATTTAGAACCGGTCATATGAAAAAGGCGGAACAGTTCAAATTTCACCTGTTCTGGTAGCCGGGCCACAAAGATATCTCAGGGAATTGTAAAGCGGACGAGCTTGCGAGACTAGGAACTACCCTACACATTCCAGGGATACTGGAATCTGTGGGTATGCCTCTAGCGACATGTAAGTTAAGTTTTCAAAACCAGGCACGAAGGACAATGAATGATAGATGGTCACAAAGAGGGGGCTGTGTGCATTCTGAAACTATGCGGCCTAATCTAGACTTGAAGAGGCCTACCGCTTTGCTGTCATTGGCTAGAACAGACGTCTCAGTCATTGTGTCCGTCATGACAGGTCACTGTCTAATCGGAAAACATGCTGACATAGTGAAGGTTGCCAGCAACAACTTTTACAGAAGCTGTGAGGACATCGAAGAAGAAGAACACCTTCTGTGTGTGTGTCCCTCACTAGCAGTCAGAAGGAGTTTAACTTTAGGTTCTCATTTCTTTGAGAACCTGTCTGATTTAGCGGATGTGAACATTCGCAAGTTATTGGGCGATCTGGATGGTTCAACGATAGGAACTAGAAGGCATCTTCCTTCTTCTGTTCCTGTGGTACCACAATGGACGAAAACGTCTAAGTGAGTCTGATGGCAGACTGCCACTTAAATCATGTGCTTACGGGATCCCCGAAATAAGAGGGTCCTAAAGCTATCCTTTAGTCCCGGAGGAAAGGGGATTAATGCACTTTCCCAAATATAGAGTACTATGACAACCCTAAAAATACCCTTTCCAGAGGAAAGGGTGCTTTCCCAGGGGGAAAAGTTACAAAAACCACCCTTTCTCAGAGGGAAGGGGACTGAAACAACACTTTCCCAGAGGGAAGGGTAGTAAAACTAAGCTTTCTCGAAGAAAAGCGTACTAAAAATAGTACTAAACGTATCCTTTCCCATAGGAAAGGGTACTACAACTACACTTTCTCAAAGGAAAGGGTACTAAAACTACCCTTTCCCAGAGGGAAGGATAGTAAAAGTACCCTTTCCCAGAGGAAGGGGAACAAAAGCTGCCCTTTCGTAGAGGAGAGGGTACTGAAACAATCCTTTCGTGGAGGGTAGGTTATTAAAACTACCTTTTTACAATGAAATGGTACTAAAATCGTACCTTTTTTCAGATGAAAGGGTACTAAAACTATTTTTATACCCACCACCGAAGGATGGGGTTATATTTATTTTGTCATTCCGTTTGCAACACATCGAAATATCCATTTCCGATCTTATAAAGTATATGTATTCTTGATCAGCGTAAAAATCTAAGACGATTTAGACATGTCCGTCCGTCTGTCTGTTGAAATCACGCTACAGTCTTTAAAAATAGAGATATTGAGCTGAAACTTTGTACAGACTCTGTTTTCGTACATAAGCGGGTTAATTTCGAAGATGGGCTATATCGGACTATATCTTCATATAGCCCCCATATAGACCGATCCGCCGATTTAGGGTCTTCGGCCCATAAAATCCAGATTTATTATCCGATTTTGCTGAAATTTGGGACAGTGAGTTGTGTCAGGCCCTTCGACATCCTTCGTTAATTTGGCCCAGATCGGTCAAGATTTGGATATAGCTGCCATATAGACTGATCTCCCGATTTAAAGTTTTGGGCCCATAAAAGGCGCATTCATTGTCCGATGTCGCTGAAATTTGGGACAGTGAGTTGTGTTAGGCTTTTGGACATCCATGTCGTGTATGGTTCAGATCGGTTTATTTTATACATAGCTACATAAAAGACCAATATTTTGTTATACCCAATTGAACGATGACTTGTTTTTATTAGTATTTGGTCCAAGTCGGAACATATTTCAATATAACTGCTATGAGACATAAGGTATGCAATTTTCACCGGATTTTGATGCAAGGTGGTTTACATACTAGAACTCCCTTTTCCCAAGAAAAGGCTGCTAAAGGTACCCTTTTCTCAGGGGAAGGGTACTAAGACTACTTGTCCCTTTGAAAAACTCTGTTTTCCCAAGGAAAAGAAAACTACCCTGTTCCAAACGATTGTACGAGAAGTAAGTACATACTTTCCTTATAGGGTCCAAAGTGTTTATATAGAATTGTTATAAATGAAATGACGAAATGCATATAACCCACCCTACGGTGACGGTTATCAAAAATTTAATTAATATACAATTTTTCTAAGGTCGACATAAATTTAAACCTTGAAAGAGATATCCTTCTTTGTCATTTTTCCAATGCTTTCAAACAAATCTCTCAGATTGTTTGTCATGATTTATTTAACTTTTTCAAGTTTTCAATATTCATACGAAAAGTTTTATGTGATTCAAACTTATTTTCAACAGGGGAGTCGTTTGATGCAACCTTTTTTGTGGTTTTCGTTTTGTTTTGTTTTTTTTTGCATATTTGTCAATCACTAAATAAGTAACCAAAATGTTCTGATCAACAACAACTTGGGCAAACAAATCCTACTCACACCAGTTCACATGCTCTTGTAACGCAAACGCACACATTCAAGCATATGAGGTGAAGCACCTATGTTTATCCTGTCTAACTATTTTCCAAAAAAGCCCAACACTTATCTCTGTTGTCTGTCTATCTAAATGGCAAAATCATAGTCCTACGCTTAAATGAAAAGTACCGAAAAAAAACACCTTCCGGTCCTTAACTCTTCCCGGGGGTCACATGAAACTTTTAATCGCCGTTATACAAAAACTCTGCTTTCAGTTTTGCCTTTTGGGGGTTTTTCGTTGGCTGTAAACCTTATCCTCTCCCATTCTACCTCGGAATGTAAACATACTTGCAAAACGTATCCGTCCTTGCTCAATGGCAGGAAAAACTTTAACAATTTAATTTCATACCGACCGCAAAATGGTCACATAAAAAAATTCGAAATATGAAAACAAGTAAGAAGGCGTTAAGTTCGGCCGGGCCGAACTTTGGATACCCACCACCTCGGGTATATATGTGAACCACATTTCATCAAAATCCAGTGAAAAATGCATACCCCATAGCAGCTCTATAGATATCATCCGATTTAGACCAAATGCTTATAACTACAAGTCATTGTTCAACCGAGAGATCGCTCTATATGGCAGCTATATCCAAATCTGGACCGATCTGAGCCAAATTGAAGACAAATATCGAAGGGCCCAACACAAGTCATTGTCCCAAATTTCGGCGACATCGGACAATAAATGCGCTTTTTATGAGCCCAAAACCTTAAATCGAAAGATCGGTCTATATGGCAGCTATATCCAAATCTGGACCGATCAGGGCCAAATAGAAGAAAGATATCGAAGGGCCTAAGGCAAATCACTGTCCCAAATTTCAGCAAAATCGGATAATAAATGTGGCTTTTATGGGCCTAAGACCATAAATCGGAGGATCGGTCTATATGGCAGCTATATCCAAATTTGGACCGATCTGGGCCAAATTGACGAAGAATGTCGAAGGGCTCAACGCAACTCACTGTCCCAAATTTCAGCAAAATCGGATAATAAATGTGGCTTTTATGGGCCTAAGACCATAAATCGGAGGATCGGTCTATATGGCAGCTATATCCAAATTTGGATCGATCTGGACCAAATTGACGAAGGATGTTGAAGGGCCTAACGCAACTCACTGTCCCAAATTTCAGCAAAATCGGATAATAAATGTGGCTTTTATGGGCCTAAGACCATAAATCGGAAGATCGGTCTATATGGCAGCTATATCCAAATCTGAACCGATCTGGGCCAAATTGACGAGGAATGTTGAAGGGCCTAACACAACTCACTGTGCCAAATTTCATTCAAATCGGATATAAAATGTGGCTTTTATGGGCCTAAGACCATAAATCGGAGGATCGGTCTATATGGCAGCTATATCCAAATTTGGACCGATCTGGGCCAAATTGACGAAGAATGTCGAAGGGCTCAACGAAACTCACTGTCCCAAATTTCAGCAAAATCGGATAATAAATGTGGCTTTTATGGGCCTAAGACCATAAATCGGAAGATCGGTCTATATGGCAGCTATATCCAAATCTGAACCGATCTGGGCCAAATTGACGAGGAATGTTGAAGGGCCTTACACAACTCACTGTGCCAAATTTCATTCAAATCGGATATAAAATGTGGCTTTTATGGACCTAAGACCATAAATCGGAGGATCGGTCTATATGGCAGCTATATCCAAATTTGGACCGATCTGGGCCAAATTGACGAAGAATGTCGAAGGGCTCAACGCAACTCACTGTCCCAAATTTCAGCAAAATCGGATAATAAATGTGGCTTTTATGGGCCTAAGACCATAAATCGGAGGATCGGTCTATATGGCAGCTATATCCAAATTTGGACCGATCTGAGCCAAATTGACGAAGGATGTCGAAGGGCCCAACGCAACTCACTGTCCCAAATTTCAGCAAAATCGGATAATAAATGTGGCTTTTATGGGCCTAAGACCCTAAAC
This sequence comes from Stomoxys calcitrans, assembly GCF_963082655.1. NCBI lineage: Eukaryota > Metazoa > Arthropoda > Insecta > Diptera > Muscidae > Stomoxys > Stomoxys calcitrans. The sequence goes on along the minus strand of NC_081556.1, from coordinate 140,766,129 downwards.
AGGCGGATCGGTCTATATGGGGGCTATATCAAGATATAGTCCGATATAGCCCATCTTCGAACTTAACCTGCTTATGGACAAAAAAAGAATCTGTGCAAAATTTCAGCTCAATATCTCTATTTTTAAAGACTGTAGCGTGATTTCAACAGACAGACGGACAGACGGACAGACGGACGGACATGTCTAGATCGTCTTAGATTTTCACGCTGATCAAGAATATATATACTTTATAGGGTCGGAAATGGATATTTCGATGTGTTGCAAACGGAATGACAAAATGAATATACCCCCATCCTTCGGTGGTGGGTATAAAAATGGGGTAGTCCATGCAAAAATGTGTAAAATTGTAGCCAGAAAAAAGGAAAGGAAACTGCAAAAAAACGAAAAGGACTTTGAAGGGGCTGCATGCAAGGCAATGGAGGCTGGCATAGCAAACAGACACCTGTTTTCGATTCAAGTGGAAAACCCATGACAGTCAGAGTTTGGGGTAAGGCAAGAAAAAAGGAAACATGGGCTTGGGATTCAAGTAAGCAGAAGATGTTGTCAGAGGTTCATAAATAGCAAATGGTTGTATGTTTGTGGAAATTTAAATGTAGAAAAATTCGTTGAATTTTCTTCTCCTTAAAGCGGAAGTCTTTGGAAACCCTTCATCACAGGATATGATAACTTTGTGATACTGTTTGCAGCAAGTTGAAATATTGATATACAGGGTGGCTGATGAAAGCCGCTACCAAAAAAAAATGTAATAACTTTTTTTCTATTTAATAATAATAATTTAATAATTAATTTAATTAATTAATTAATTAATTTAATTAATAATAATTTAATAATTAATTTAATAATTTAATTTAACATGAATAAAAGAAAAATGTATTCCATACACCGAAAAAAAAATGTAGCAATATTCATCATTGTAGCAATATTCATCAGCCACCCTGTACATATAGAAATTTTGGTCTATGGCACACACAAGGACAAAATGGTTCAATCCCAAGGCAGCCGGTTGTACGTACCGGATTGACCCGATGAAGTCCTTCATCGGCAAGGGCTGCCGCCTCAGTGTACAACACACTGCTACAACAACAACAACAAAACGGTTCACATTAAGATGTAGCTGTCGTATAGACTATACCGATTTAAGACTTTGGGCTCATAAAAGATTCATTTATTACCCGATGTCGGCAAAATTTTAAACATCTCAAGTTCGGCTGTGCCCAAATTAATTCACTTCTTGTTAATTGAATTTCGATTACGTATTTGCTAATATAAGTAAGTTTAAGTTGCTATTGTCCCATCAGTTAGACTTAACACGGTTCTTATTTGATTTATGTCCTACAACGTTAAGCGAACATAACAATGGCCTGTACCCAAAAGGAAAAAATATCCCCTAATGTTGGTTAAGTACGTTTGGTCATTAAAAATTTTTGCATGAAGTAGGGCAAAAAGCAATGCTGCCTAAAATCGTAAAAAAAAACTGCAACATGCCAAGAATTGTTACCTTCTTCTTCTTCTTTTAAGAAGAAAGAGAATTCCAACATTATTCATTTCAAACATGAGATCCTACTTTATGTGAGACTTTTTTTTGTTTGGCCATAGATCTTGTATGGGCGTTGAAGCTAAGAAAATTTAAAAGTTTTTATACATATTTGTTATGTTAGACCCCAACTCCAAAATGGAGATTTTCGTTCTCTTAATTATATAAAACTGGAGTGGGTAATTGAAGAGCTCGCATTTGGCTAACATAAAATTCTTAAATTTATGTTAATGTAAATAGTAGAAGGAATTATGATTCTTTCCACTAGAAAGAAGGATAATGGAAGGATACCCAACACCACAGATTCTGCTTCAAACTTCATACAAAGTTTATTCAAAGGCATTGTTCAATTTTGTAGAACAAAAATAGGTCTTTTTGGTAGCTATATCCAAATATAGACCGATCTGAACCATATACAACATGGATGTCGAAAAGCCTAACATAAGTCATTGTGTCAAATTTGAGCGAAATCGGATTATAAATGTGCCTTTTATCGGCCCAAGAACTTAAATCGAGAGATCGGTCTATATGGCAGCTATACCCAAATCTGGACCGATCTAGGCCAAATTGCAGAAAGATGTCTAAGAGCCTAATACAACACAATGCCCCAAATTTCAGCAACATCGGATAATAAATGCGTCTTTTATGGGCCCAAGGCCTTAAATCGAGAGATTGGTCTATATGGCAGCTATATCCAAATCTGAACCGATCTAGGGAAAATTGAAGAGGGATGTCAAAAGCCCTAACACAACTCACTGTCCCAAATTTCGGCGACATCGGACATAAATGTGACTTTTATGGGCCCAAAACCTTGAATCGAGAGATCGGTCTATATGGCAGTTATATCCAAATCTGGACCGATCGGGACCAAATTGAAAATGGATGTCGAAGGGCCTAACACACCTCACTGTTCCAAATTTCGGTGAAATCGCACAATAAATTCGTCTTTTATGGGGCCAAGACTTTAAATCGAGCTATCGGTCTATATGGCAGCTATATCCAAATCTGGACCGATTTAGGCTAAATTGCAAAAAATACCGAGAAGCCTAACTCAACTCACTGTCCCAAATTTCAACAAAATCGGATAATAAATGCGCCTTTTATGGGCCCAAGACCTTAAATCGAGAGATTGGTCTATACGGAAGCTATATTAAAATATGGACCGATCTAAGCCAAATTGCAGAAAGATGTCTATGAGCCTATCACAACTCACTGTCTCAAATTTCGTTGACATCGGACAATAAATACGCCTTTTATGGGCCCAAAAGCTAAAATCGAGAAATCGGTCTATATGGGAGCTATATCCAAATCTGGACCGATCGGGGCCAAGTTGAAGAAGAACGTCGAAAGAAGAACCTTAAGTCGAAAGAACGGTCTATATGGCAGCTATATTCAAATCTGGACCGATCTGGTCCAAATTGCAGAAAGATGTCGAGGGGTCTAACGCAACTCTCTGTTCAAAATTTCAGCAAAATCAGATAGTAAATGTGGCTTTTTTGGGCCTAAGACCTTAAATCGAGAGATCGTAGCGGTGTTTATCCCCTCTCAATGTTGGCGACATTTGCGAGGTACAATGCCATGTTCTTCCTTAGGGTAATGTTCTCATTAGGAGACATTTTGACTCAAATATGGATATCAAATTTGTGATGCACTTCCAAAGCCCTTTTATTTGTGCCCCATATTGCCATGGACGGTAAATTTTAACCGTTTGGAGGGTGTTTTGGGGCTGGGGCGGCCACCGGCACTTTGCATTGAAAATAGATATCGAATTCGTTTTTTATTCCCAACGGAAATAAAGTTCAGTTTAGAGGGTGCTTTACGGGCGTACCCCAAAACACTTGGCTCCAAAATTGTGTATCAAACTCGTTTTCTACTCTCAAAAACCTTTCATTGGAGTCCCATATTGCCATAATGGGTCAAATAATCCATTTGAGGTATCTTGAGGAGGAAAAACGCCACCTAGACTTGAACGCAAATTTTAATGCCATATTTGTAATCTACATCCTAATACCTATCATTTGAGTCCCAAATAGCAATAGTCGGCTAATATGTCCATTTGGGGATATTTGGGGGTGGGCGACCTCCCATTACTTGGACCTAATGTTTTATGCCATATTTGCAATCTACTGCCTAATACTTTCATTTGAGTCCCATATTGACATGAACTTCGAATATATCTGTTTAGAGGAGTTTTGTGGTTGGTGGAGAGGGGAGGGGGTGGGTATGCGTGGCCCTCTGGGTACTTGGACCTAAATTTTAATACGATATTTCTTTTCTGGTCTCCAATACCTTGCATTTGGTACCCTTATTGTGCCCATTGGACCACTTTCGGATGTGGGTAAGGGGGAGGGTCCGCCTTTACCCGATATCTAAAAATTATATAGCCTATGTTTCCTTCCAGACAAACATACACAATCTATGAAAGTTTAAAGAAAATCGGTTCAGCCAAGTTTCATATAGTCATAATGGATCTAATGGCGTTTTTGGGGGGTGGCGTGACCCCCTATACTTCGATCTGATTTTCTATGTCAGATTTGAAATCTACTCCCGAATACCTTTCATTTGAGCTCCATATTGAAATGAACATCCAATATGTCTATTTGGGGAAGTTTTGGGTTGGGGCGGCCCGATGGGTACTTAAACTCAAATTTTAATACCATATTCGTATTCTACTCTCCAATACCTTTCATTTGCTACCTAAATTGTCCCGATCGGTCCACTTTTGATTTTGAGTTGTGTTTTTGGGATAAGGGGGAGGGTCCGTCCCCCTTTCGATACCGAAAAATTATATAGCCTATGTTTTCTTTCAGACCAACTTACACAATATGCGAAAATTTCGAGAAAATCAGTTCTGCCGTTTTTCAGTCTATACGGAATAAACAAACCGAGTCCCATATATCCGTAATGTGCCCATTTTGGGCGTTTTTTGTGGGGTTGGGGTGACCCCCTATACTTCGACATGAATTTGTATACCAGATTGGTTATCTACTCCCGTATACTTTTCATTTGATACCCATATTGTCCTTATCGGTCGACTTTTGATTTTGGATGGTGTTTTTGGGGTAGCGGTGGAGGGTCCGCCCCTTCCGTTATCAATAAATTATAAAGCCTATTCCTACTTCCTGACCATATTCGTAATCTACTCCCGAATACCTTTCATTTGAGTCCCATATTGTCATTATCGTCAAAAATACCTATTTTAAGGGGTTTTGGGGCTGGGGCGGCCCCCAGGTACTTGGACCCTATCTTTATTATGAAATTCGTACTGTACTCTTGAATACCTTTCATTTGAATCCCATATTGTCCCGATCGGTCCACTTTTAGTTTTGGGTAGTACTTTTGCGGTAAGGGGGAGGGTCCGCCCCCCTCCGGTTATCAAAAGAATTATGACCTTAGATCATCTTTAAGAACTCCTTCATCCGTATATCACTCCTTTAAGTTCATTGACCCATTAAATTCCATTTTAAAATATTATTAAAACTTTTAATGCCTAAGAACTTAGATTAAGTTTTAAACAAGTCCACCTGCCATGACAACCTGAAGTGAAAGAAAAAGGCAATTTAGAAAAGGCTACTTTTGTATGTTCCACACTACCTCATTTTGTAACTAATCACAAAACTGAAACATTGGCAATGTCATCGTCATCCTCATATTCCTAATCGTCATTGTAGTTGTAGCACATGAGAACTTCTTAGGTCTAAGATTGGCATACTCCATCTTCAGCCTCAAGCCCCATTCTATGCTGACCCCTGGATGCCAAAATGAGACGAAAAAACACAAAAATATTTGAAACTCACCAAATCCAACAGTTCGTGAAAAATGAGCTTTGAGCTAAGCCCAAATAAGTGGCAAACATGTGTTTTGTGTCTTGGTTTTGTTGTTGTTGTGTTTCGTTGGATGACTTGTCGTCGTTCTGAGTTGTTCTTGTCATCACTGTAATAGGACATTTGCTTATATCCTGATTATATTAACATAGCCAAAGGAATCTAAAATCCCCCACACACACACACACATACACACTCAATTATTCCAACTCATTTACACTCACATCCATTTCAGGCCCCTCTGACTGTTTGGGTATGTGGCTCACACATAATTGAATAGCTTATGGGAGATAAGGAAAATTGCTACAACATATCCCAGCGAAAAACCCGCCTCCACTCAGTGATTTCTTTTTGTCCCTACAAGGAAGGAGGGTAGGTCGACGATGAGATATGGTATGCTTGTAATAGAAACATGAGATTTGACCACACACATCCATAAAAACATTTCTTCATTTTAACCTTCCATTCCGGGGTTGGCTGGGTGAGAACACATAAAAGCTTTGTGTGTAGGTGGCTATGTGCGTAAGTGTGAGTGAGAAGTCTTCTCCATAGTCTCTCAGTATATGTGTGAGTGGTTTTGTGTAAAGATTTTTTCTATATGTGCCAGTCAGTGTTTGTCTTATTACCCTTAATGTACTAAAGTATTAACTTGGCCAGAATGTCGCTAGTATTTAACATTGCAATGATCGGGGGGCAAAAGAGAGAGCGAGAGTGAGAGAGAGGGAGAAACAGAGGGCTATGTAGTATATGCGTTGTTTTTTTATTTAACACAAATTTAAGCTTTTGTGTCTTTATTTAGACTTTCTCTATCCCTTGCTTTCACAGCCTTTAATGCTTGTCAGTCACTTAGACGTAGCGATAAAGATGAAGGCGACATTTTATACAGCACGACATATACACCAAGGGATTTGTCAACTTTAAGCGAGGGCGTTAAGAAAAGTTAAAAATTGCTAAAAAAGAAAAGTTGGAAAAAACAATAAAAAAATATAGGAAATAAAATAATAATATAAATAACAAAATAATAAAAATATAGGAATAAAAATAAAATAAAATAAAATAAAATAAAATAAAATAAAATAAAAAAAAAAATAAAATGAAATAAAATAAAAAAAAAATAAATAAAATTAAACAAAATAAAATAAAATAAAACAAAATAAAATAAAATAAAATAAAATAAAATAAAATAAAATAAAATAAAATAAAATAAAATAAAATAAAATAAAATAAAATAAAGTAAAAAAAAATAAAATAAAATAAAATAAAATAAAATAAAATAAAATAAAATAAAATAAAATAAGATAAAATAAAATAAAATAAGATAAAATAAAATAAAATAAGATAAAATAAAATAAAATAAAATAAAATAAAATAAAATAAAATAAAATAAAATAAAATAAAATAAAATAAAGTAAAAAAAATAAAATAAAATAAAATAAAATTAAAAAAACAAAAATAAAAAAAATAAAATAGAATACTACAAGTAAAACACGTTAAGTTAGGCCAGGCCAATTTTGGATACCCACCGCCTCAAGTGTATATGCAAACCACCTTTCGCCATAATCCATTGAAAAATACATAATTTATGCCCCATATCAGCTATATCGAAATTTGATCCGATTTGGACCAAATTCGGCATGGACATTGAGTGATCTAATAAGTACAATTCATTGTTCAATTTTGCATAACAAAATATTGGTCTTTTAGGTAGCTATATCCAAATATAGACCGATCTGTACCATATACGACACGGATGTCGAAAAGCCTTACATTAGTCACTGTGTCAAATTTCAGCGAAATCGAATTTTAAATGCGCTTATTAGGGGACCAAGGCGTTAAATCGAGAGATCGGTCCATATGGCAGCTATATCCCAATCTCAACCGATCTGGGCCAAATTCAAAAAAAAAAAAAAATGTTGAAGGGCCTAACACAACCCACTCTCCCAAATTTCGGCGCAATCGGACAATAAATGTGGCTTTTATGGGCGCAAGACCTTAAATCGAGAGATCGGTCTATATGGCAGCTATATTCAAATCTGGACCGATCTGAGCCAAATTCACGAAGGATGTCGAAGAACCTAAAGCAAATCACTGTCCCAAATTTCGACGAAATCGGACAATAAATGCGCCTTTTATTGACCCAAAATCTTAAATCGAGAGATCGGTCTTATGGTAGCTATATCCAAATCTGGACCGATCTGACCCAAATTAAAGAATGATGTCGAGGAACCTAATTCAAAGCACTGTCCCAAATTTCAGTGAAATCGGACAATAAATGCGCCTTTTATGACCCCAAAACCTAAAATCGAGAGATCGGTCTATATGACAGCTATATCTAAATCTGGATCGATTTGAGCCAAATTGAAGAAGAATATTGAAGGGCCTAACACAACTCACTGTCCCAAATTTCGCCGAAATCCGACAATAAATGCGCCTTTTATGGCCCCAAAATCTAAAATCGAGAGATCGGTCTATATGACAGCTATATTTAAATCTGGATCGATCTGAGCCAAATTGAAGAAGAATATTGAAGGGCCTGACACAACTCACTGTCCAAAATTTCGGCGAAATCGGACAATAAATGCGCCTTTTATGGCCCCAAAATCTAAAATCGAGAGATCGGTCTATATGACAGCTATATCTAAATCTAGATCGATCCGAGCCAAATTGAAGGAGAATATTGAAGGGCATAACACAACTCATTGTCCACAATTTCGGCGTCATCAGACAATAAACGCGCCTTTTATGGGCCCATAATCACATATCGAGAGACCGGTCTATATGGCAGCTATATCTAAATCTGGATCGATCCGAGCCAAATTGAAGAAGAATATTGAAGGGCCTAACACAACTGTCCAAAATTTTGGCAAAATCGGACAATAAATGCGCCTTTTATGGGCTCAAAACATTAAATCGAGAGATCGGTCTATATGGCAGCTATATCCAAATCTGAACCGATCTTGGACAAATTGAAGAAGGATGTCGACCGGCCCTACGCAACTCACTTTCCCAAATTTCAGCAAATTGGATAATAAATGTGGCTTTGAAGGGTAGAGATCTTCCGGGTGAATGTAGTCCTTGGAGTAAGGCCGCCTCCTATTGTCATAACTAAATCGACTGCGAATGTTAAGACGATCAAGAAAATATACACGCTGTTGGGTCTCAGATTCATATCTCGAGGTTTTAGAAATGGATTGAGGATATAAGTATACCCCCAACCTATCGTAGAGGGTTTAAATTCAACAAAATTTCCTTTAAAATTTTTTACAAATTTTCAATTTTGGGAAAAACTCAAATTTCATGGAATTTCATACCTACATTTAGTTATCTCCCCTTGCCAATCTAACCCTCGTCATCAGCAGCGCCCAAGTGTTTATTGTCCTTTGTATGGAGATGAGCATCCTTTGATATGGAGTGAATAGTTGCTAATTAAGACCGTTTATAGCTGAATCTTTTTTTTTTGGTCTCATCTTTATTTTGAATTTTGGTTCTTTATGCCCTCAGTGATATTTTCCACATTTGTTTTAGTGGAACCATTCAAAACTGCATACTTTTGCCACTTTCCACCCCTTTGATAAGGCTCTGTGTGGACGAGTGTGTGTGATGAATGGCAGAGCAGGCGTTGCCCTAAGCCCCAAGCTTATCTTTGTGAATCCTTTTCCGTTTTACCCTGGCCCTGGGTTGTTGAATAAAACTACTAAAGCAGCGTATGTGTTGAGTTAAATCCCCATGCCATCAACAACCGGAATAGTCGTATTATACTTTGTGATTCATCCGGCCGCCCATATCAAGCTTTTCACCAGTCACACTTTTAAGTCCTCTCTGCTATGAAGCTGGATTAAGATGTGCCAGAATATGTCGGAAAGGTGGGGATGTTAATGCATACCCTCATCAATGTCATCGTAGTCGTCGTGTACGGATATTGTCTTAAGGTATACTCGTCGTTCATTTGCTTGCTTTATGTGAATCGCAATCCCTATGTGACATCGACCTTTTTTCTTTGGGGCAGCGGAGGGGGAAATGTTGCAAGTGTTTTTCTATGTCTTGTCTGATGGAACTTGAAGGAACCCAAAAAAAAAAAAAGAAAAAAACCAAAGGCAAAGCAAGGCTTCAGTTTCGATTTGTTTTGCTGTCAATCTCTTTTCCTGGGTAAATGTTAGCCATTTCTATTTTAGGCAGCACCCAAAACTGAGGGAAACAATTCATTGAAATTATTTGTAAAATAAATTATTTATCAAGAAAGCAAAGTGGCAAAATTGAGCACATACTCAGTATTGCCATAAAGGATATATTAACGTTAAGCTAAAACTTAACGTTAAGAGAAAACTCTGACTATATTTAGATAAAGCTGCCATATAGACCGATCTGCCGATAAGGGGTCTGAAGCCAATAAAAGGTCCAGTTATTACCCGATTTCCCTGAAATTTGAAATACAAAATTCAACAGTGACTTATATTTATTAGACCATTTAATGTCCGTACCGAATTTGGGTGCATAAGTTATCCAATTTTCATCGGATTGTGACGAAGGGGGTTTACATGCACACCCGAGGTGGTGGGTATCCAAAGTTACTTGTTTTGCTTCTTTTTATTTTAGTCTTTTTTATTTTATTTTATTTTATTTTATTTTATTTTATTTTATTTTGTTTTATTTTATTTTATTTTATTTTATTTTATTAAATTTTATTTTATTTTATTTTATTTTTTCATTTTATTTTATTTTATTTCATTTTATTTTTTTCATTTTATTTTATTTTATTTTATTTTATTCTATTTTATTTTATTTTATTTTTTTTTTATTTTATTTTAATTTATTTTATTTTGTGTTTATTTATTTCATTTTATTTTATTTTATTTTATTTTATTCTATTTTATTTTATTTTATTTTTTTTATTTTATTTTAATTTATTTTATTTTGTGTTTATTTATTTCATTTTATTTTATTTTATTTTATTTTATTTTATTTTATTTTATTTTATTTTTTTTATTTTATTTTAATTTATTTTATTTTGTGTTTATTTATTTCATTTTATTTTATTTTATTTTATTTTATTTTATTTTATTTTATTTTATTTTATTTTATTTTACTTTATTTTATTTTATTTTATTTTATTTTATTTTATTTTATTTTATTTTATTTTATTTTATTTTATTTTATTTTATTTTATTTTATTTTATTTTATTTTATTTTATTTTATTTTATTTTACTTTATTTTATTTTATTTTATTTTATTTTATTTTATTTTTTTTTTATTTTATTTTATTTTATTTTATTTTGTTTCATTTTATTTTATTTTATTTTGTTTCATTTTATTTTATTTTATTTTATTTTATTTTATTTTATTTTATTTTATTTTATTTTATTTTATTTTATTTTATTTTATTTTATTTTATTTTATTATATTTTATTTTATTTTATTTTATTTTATTTTATTTTATTTTATTTTATTTTATTTTATTTTATTTCACTTTATTTTATTTTATTTTATTTCACTTTATTTTATTTTATTTTATTTTATTTTATTTTATTTTATTTTATTTTATTTTATTTTATTTTATTTTATTTTATTTTTTTTATTTTATTTTATTTTATTTTATTTTATTTTATTTTATTTTATTTTATTTTATTTTATTTTATTTTATTTTATTTTATTTTATTTTATTTTATTTTATTTTAATTTATTTTATTTTATTTAATATATACAGATATATTTTATATATATAGATATCTTCATATACTCTTCACATTCACCTTCATGGTCAACAGTATCTTTTGTATTGTTATTATGTTTGCTCAAGCGCGCATACTTGAAGCGCCAATATTGATGTTCTATTCGCTCATAATGCTATTATTGAAAGAAGATTATTTCCTTGTAGTGAATCCAGGACAATCAATAACATTGAGTAGTTTTCAATGGTCTATGAACTATGCACAAATGGCAAACAATTTTCTGTAAACATAGTAACATACATAAACAAATGCCATAAAGAGGCGAGTTGTTTTTCTTGTCTAGAATTGAAATGCTTTAAAGAAGATTGCTTATTGAAGATGACGACAGTCACTTGGCGAATAATATTAGTTTCTGGCAATGGCGAGCATACCAAAGGGGAGGTATGGTAATATTAACATCTTAACCTATTCCTGATTGTCGAATGAGCGAAGTTGGTATGTCTGTTTTCAGTCTGTCCGCCTATTCTTCATTGCATTCTGGATGGTCTATATTAGAGACATTTTTGGGAAGATTTACCAATCTCCCAATGTAAGGTTTTGAGCTGGTCTGATTTCGTTGAAATTTGGAGATATGAGCAGCATTAATGTAGCTGGCGAATACTGATTTTCCTATTTCAAGTCTTGTGTTCATAAAAGCTGCATTTTCCATCCCATATCTAAGAAATTTGTGGCAATGGGAATGAACTCCCCACCTTGAAACCAAAATGTTGTACTTAAAGAAGCAAACCATATATGAAATGTCTATGTCTATGAACTACAATAAGTATTTTTTAGTATTTTATAGCCGAACGGGGCCCGCTCCGCTGCGACTTTAAGTCTATAATATCTTTTTAGAGTGGTGACACTTCGCCCTGAATATGAATATTGAATTCGTGCCATTGTAGCATATGTCCTCCTATGACGCTGAATTGTCGTGATTGGTCTATATATCCATTTGGCGGTTTTTGGACGGCCCCCGAGGCACCAGACTACAACAATAGAAACCATGTTTTATTTTTGGTGACAGTAGGTTACGTTGGGTAAGGTTGAAAAGAGGGTGCAGATAGTAATCCGCCCCCAAACCACTATAGACATACACCTTAGCCAGTAATCACCTTGTTGTGCGTTCTAAAAACTAAAAAGTCACCTCGAAGAAGAAGATTTTAATTTTAAGGAAATGCTCCAAAGTCTCATCAACTTCCCCACATGCCCTACACATTTTGCATAAGTGAGCTCGTAGTCTTATGTGTCCCATTATGACACCAAAAGCTATACTGACCTTCTTCTTACTTCCTTTCAGTAATAGCCTCGTCCTCTCACGACCTGGATCACCCAAAAGATTTTCGCCGTCCTACCGACTGTTTCGCTGTTCCACAGTGTTACTACAGCGTTTGTCGCCCACGCTCTTAACTCGGACTGCGTTGACACGAAAGGCCTCGGGTTAACCAAGTTTATCGACGGCAGTCCTCTGGCCTTCACTGCCAAATCGTCTGCCCTTTCATTCCCACCTACTCCGTAGCGGCCTGGCACCCAAACGATGCGAATTGTGCCATCCTCAGAGAAGGCAACCCAACTGGACTTAAAGCCATATTTTAATGCCATATTCCTAATCTATTCCCAAATACCTTTCATTTGAGTCCCATATAGCCATGGTCGGCTAATATGAAGCCCCATTTGGGGGTATTTGAGGGTTGGGGAACCTCCCATATTGATAGGAACGTCGTATATTTCTGTTTAGAGGAGTTTTGGGGTTGGAGCGGCCTACATGCATATAGCTGCAAATCTTGATCGATCTAGAACTAATTACAGAAATATGTGGGGTTAACTTAACTCTCTGTCGCAAATTTTGGCAAAATCGGACAATAAATGCGCCTTTTATGGGCCCAAAACCTTAAATCGAGGGATCGGTCTATATGGCAGCTATATCCAAATCTGGACCGATCTGAGTGAAATTGGAGAAGGATGTCGACGGGCCTAACACAACTCACTGTCCCAAAATTCGGCGACATACGACAATTAATGAGCCTTTATGGCCCCAAAACCTAAAACCGAGAGATCGATCTATAAGGCAGCTATATCCAAATCTGGATCGATCGTTGCCTTATTGCAGAAGCATGCCAAGGGGCTGAACTTAACTCACTGTCCCCAATTTCGACGACATCGGACAATAAATGCGCCTTTAATGGGGCTAAAACATTAAATCGAGAGATCGGTCTATATGGCAGCTATATACAAATCTGGATCGATCTGAGTCAAATTGAAGAAGGATGTCAAAATGTCTAACACAATTCACTGTCCCAAATTTCGGCGACATTCGACAATAAATGCGCCTTTTATGGCCCCAAAACCTAAAACCGAGAGATCGATCTATAAGGCAGCTATATCTAAATCTGAATCGATCTGTGCCATATTGCAGAAGCATGCCAAGGGGCTTAACTTAACTCACTGTCCCCAATTTCGGCGACATCGGATAATAAATGCGCCTTTTATGGGCCCAAATCCTTAAATCGAGGGATCGGTCTATATGGCAGCTATAACCATATCTGATCCGATCAGGGCCAAATTAAAAAAAGATGTCGAAGAGCCTAACACAACTCACTGTCCCAAATTTCAGCAAAATCGAATAATAAATGTGGCTTTTATTGGCCTAAGACCCTAAATCGGAGGATCGGTCTATATGGCAGCTATATCCAAATCTAGACCGATCTGAGCCAAATTAACGAAGAATATCGAAGGGCCTAACCTAACTGACTGGACCTAAGACCCTAAATCGGAGGATCGGTCTATATGGGGGCTATATCAAGATATAGTCCGATATTGCCCATCTTCGAATTTAATCTGCTTATGGACAAAGCAAGAATCTGTGCAAAGTTTGAGCTCAATATCTCTATTTTTAAAGACTATAGCGTGATTTCAACAGACAGAAGGACGGACATGTCTAGATCGTCTTAGATGTTTACGCTGATCAAGAATATATATACTTTATAGGGTCGGAAATGGATATTTCGATGTGTTGCAAACGGAATGACAAAATGAATATACCCCCATCCTTTGGTGGTGGGTATAAAAACCGAGTACTTACATTCATGATAGGTAGGGTGACCCCCCTATACTTCGAACTGATTTTGTATGCCAGATTCGTAATCTACTCCCGATTGCCTTTCATTTAAGGCCCATATTGATATGAACTTCCTTTGATATGAACTGCCTTTCATTTAAGGCCCATATTGATATGAACTTATGTCTGTTTGGGGGAATTTTGGGGTTGGGGCGGCCCGATGGGTACTTAGATCCAAATTTGAATACCATATTCGTATTCTATGTTTCAATACCTTTCATTTGAAACCCATATTGTCCAGATCGCTCCACTTTTAATTATGGGTGGTGTTTTTGGGTAACATGGTGCGCCGAAATCAACAAATTATAAAGCCTATTTCTCTTTCCTGACCATATTTGCAATCTACTCCCGAATACCTTTCATTTGAGTCCCATATTGCCATGATCGGCCAAAAAAGCTATTTTAGGGGGATTTTGGAGTTGGGGCGGCTCCCCTGTTATTTGGGACCCAATTTTTAATACGAAATTCGTACTCTACTCCTGAATACCTTTCATTTGAGTTCCATATTGTCCCGATCGCTCTACTTTTATTTTTGGTTAGTACTTTTGGGGTAAGGGGGAGGGTCCGCCCCCCCCTCCCGATATCAAAAAATTTTATAGCCTATGTTTGCTTCCAGACCAACCTACACAATCGGTGAAAATTTCAAGGTAATCGCTTCAGCCGTTTTGCAGTCTATACGGAACACACAAACAAACCGATAAACAAACAAACACACAAACACAAATTGAATTTTATATATAAAGAATGATACGGTTAGCCCAGGGTACGTATGATAAACGTCACCATTAATTTCATATAATAATTATACGACACCTTGTACAGCTTTGTTACATATGCTGCCATTTGCACAAGAGGCATTTTTAGACAATATTTATTTAGATTATTTCCATTTGTAAATCAATCTCATTCAATGTTTCAGGGTTTCTTTGCAATCATTTTGATTAAAGTTTAAGAAAAGCATTCAAATTGTATTAGGCAGATATCATTCTTTTGCTCACAATATCATGGTCGATTTAATACCCACGTTAATGCATTCGAACTGATTACTATGGAAATTATTTTTAGCTTGTATATGAGATTTTTCTTTAATTTATTTTATTTTTAATACACACATATATGCTACATATGAAGCATACGGGGCAAAAAAGGCAATCCTTGCTATCCTTCTAAACATACGAATACTTAGATATAAGTGATCACAACAGTGAGTGTCATTGTCTAGCGTTCGAATCCATAAACACAACTTTCAATAGATGCATAAATGACATGTGTATTCTATGGAAGCAATGTAGTCGCATGGAAAATAAGTTTTTCCCTACAAAAACAAATGTGGAAGAGCAGATGGTGTGAAAGGTGTCAAACTTGTGCTAGTGTCGTGTTTACATTTTAGATACTTTTTCTATATAAGTAAGACCTACCATAATGTATGGCCCTTGAAGTCTCCACACCTAACATGGTTGAAAATTCTTCAACCAATGAAGAAAGGCGTCCCATAGTGGTTGGTGTGTTGCGATCTCTGGTTTTCCTTTACCTTTACCACAAATCCTCGATCTTTAAGCTCATCTCGAAAGAGAAACAAACAAAAAATATGAAGAACATTAACTTTTCGGCTTAGTTGCCTAAATGTAAAATCGTAAATCTTAAAATTTCTTCATTATTATTCTCAACGCCTCATACATTACATATATGTGTATGTATGAGTCGTTATATGCGTATGTTGACAAGGCCTGTGACATGCTGTTTGGTGGTTTCTCTTGAGGTAAATTGTAGTGGGTGACTTTGTGTGTGTTTGTTTTGTATGTAGCTACTGTCGCTGAGGTTGAGTGAGTGGTGTGGTGTGGTGTGGTGTGTGCAAGTGATACTGGGCTTAAGCATATCCCATTCATGGTCTTTCAAGGTAAGTAAGCAACAATTTATACGGCACATAATGCCTAGCGAATTAATTGCTTTAATTGATCAAATTTAAACAATTCAATTAATTTAATGAATGTCGGTTGTCATTCGGCATTACCGCAAACGCAAATGATATTATTGTGCTCTCCCTGTCCCAGCAGTTTGTATTCGAATTCTCAGACTCAGTCTCAGTCCCAGTCTATGGGGATGTAAGTAATAGTGTATTGTGAAAACTGGTGTTGTGGCTTTTGTTGTTATTGTTTTCTGTCTTGGTTTTTGTTTTCTTAACTCTCTTGATAAACATTTGTACAATGTGAATGTTGTTGTTGTTGTAACCATTTTGTTTTTTGTTTGGTTGGCATATCACTGACAGGGGGAAATTACATTCACGTGTAGGGACATGAGCACGAGGTGGCCTCTTTGGAATATATTTAGCAAGAAGTTATGTGGGCGTATGGATTAAGGTTGCCGTTGAAGAGGAAAAGTTAGAAAAAAAGAGAAAGAAGATAGGATTGATTTGGGAGTTCAGGTACTAATATGATAAACAAGTAAAAGCGTGATAAGTTGGGCTGGGTGGAATCTTGGGAACCCAGCACCATGGATTCTGTAGGGCTTAATTTTATTTTACATACCAAACTTCTGTCAAACATTAAAGCTATTAGGAACCGAACAAGGATGATTGAGAGATCGGTTTAGATGGGAGCTGTATCAGGTTATTGACTGATTTTGGCCGAACTTGGCACAGTATGTTGGAAGTCGTTTAGCCAAATCGGACAAAAATAGCGGCTTCCAGGGGCTCAAGAACTCAAATCGGGCGATCGGTTTATATGGGAGCTATATCAGGTTATAGACTAATTTGGACCGTACTAGGCACAGTCATTGAGAGTCATAACAGAACACCATATGCAAAATTTCAGCCAAATTGTATAAAAGCTGCGGCTTGTAAGGGATCTAGAATACAAATCGGGAGATCGGTTTACATGGGGACTCTACCATTTCAGCCAAATCGGACAAAAATTGTGGCTTGTAAGGGCTCAGGAAGTCAAATATTCAGATCGGTTTATATGGAAGCTGTATCAGGTTCTAGACCGACTCAGACCATACTTGGCACAGTTGTTGCTCTTTAAAGGCAGATCCGTGGACTCTTCATAGCATCATGTAGCACATCACCTTGAAAGACATATCGATTATAAGCATTAGAACCCGATGGGGTTATTGGATATTGAAGGGGCTTTTAACAACGTAAGCTCTTCTGCCATGGATGCGACACTTAAGAGTGCGGGTCTGGGAAACAGTGTGCTATAGGACAGGGAGATAGCGATTTCTATTGGTGCCTAGACAGGGAAGGTGAATATCATTAGGGGAATACCTCAGGGAAGGGTAATATTGCCTATGCTCTAGATCCTCGTGATGAAAGGTCTTTTTGGGAGATTTCGACAGACGGAGTGACATGGCTAGATTGACTTAGTATGTCAAGACGATCAAGAATATATACTCTGTTTGGAGTCGCAAATCAATATTTCGAGGTGTTACAAACGGTGTCACTTTTCTGTGACATGTCGTTCGGACTCGGCATAAAACGGCAGGCCCCCCTGCGTTTAGGCTCTCCTCTTTTCTTGTCAAGATACTGGAAAAGATTTTAGACCTTCATATCAGAAGAAAACTGGAGACGTCTTATTTCTCACGCTGCCAGCATGCCTACATTAAAGTCAGATCTGTGGATTCTTCATTGCATCATGTAGTAAATCATATCGAAAGACATATCGATTATAAGGACTAGAAGGGGATTTTTATAACGTAAGCTCTTCTGCCATAGATGCTACACTTAAGGGTGCGGGTCTGGGAAACGGTGTGATTGCTTGGATATTGAATATGCTATGGGACAGTGAGATGGCGATTTCTATTGGTGCCTAGATATGGAAGGTGAATATAACTAGAGGAACATCTCAGGGAAGGGTGATATTTCCTATGCTCTGGATCCTCGTGATGGACGAGAGATTTGAGAAGATGGGTGTTAGATTTTATGCGTACTCGGACGATCTGTTAATTCTTGCCACAGGGATGGTTTTGGACACGATTTCGGAGGTTTTGTATGGTGCGCTTGGCTGCACTGCTACACGGGCAACGGGCTGTGGCCTGGATGTGAATGCGGGGAAAACTCAATTGGTCCTATTTACGCGTAAGCGGAAGATACCGGTCTTTAGCCTACCCAGCTATCGCAGTCGGCGAAATTTTCGGGGTGATTCTAGTCACCATATTGGATTGTAGACTGAACATGGGTTCAAGATTTAGAAAGACCTTTGCGGCATTGTATTCGTGTCAGAAGCTCATAGGGAGCAAGTGGAGTTTGAGGCACAGGATTATGCGTTGGTTTGTCTCGGCGGTGGTGCGTCTAGTCTTGGCCTATGGCACCAACGTAAAGTGGCCGGTGAAGGATTTTATGTCACATATCCGCAACCATAGCAGGGTGAATAGGATTGCACAAGAATTGTGTCTGGTGCTATGGTCATTAGAGGTCATATTGGGAATTCAGCCTATGAGCTGGTTTATATGGGAAACAGCGGAGTTTATCGCACCTTGGCTTGATTCGTGGGTCATCTGCGAGACATATACCTATATTGGGTAGTACCTTGGCGGTGTCTCAGACAAACTTGCAGATAGGAATGGACGTGGTGGATAGAAAACGATAAAGTTGCCTATCCTGGCAGCGTGGCAGAAAGGGCGGATTAGGTTTTCAGGCATTAACGTTTTTACAGATGGATCAATGATGGAGAATGGAACATGGTGCGATATCTAATGCAGCGAAAGCGATATCAAGAGTGGCATAAAGGGCGGACTAGGTTTACAGGCATTAACGTTTTTACAGGTGGATCGAAGATGGAGAATGGAACAGGGTGTGGTATCTAATGCAGCGAAAGCGATATCAATGTCTCGTTATGGATGAGGGAATATTGCAGCATCTTTCAAGCTGAGGTGCGAGCGATGACGATATGAATGTCTCGTTATGGATGAGGGATGATTGCAGCATCTTTCAAGCAAAGGTATTTATATGCAATGGCTGTAGCAGCGGAGCTTGTGTTGTCTATGGATATAGGCCAATTGTAAATTCATATATTTAGCGACAGTCAAGCAACGTTTTTAAACCCACCACCATAGGATAGGGGGTTGTTGTTGTTCGTGTAGCCACACTTTCATGCGGAGGTGGCGGTCCTCGTCAAGCTCCTTTAGGTGAGTAAGCTCGTTCCGGTCCAAAGGACCGATCGCCGCGGGAACAGAGTGGCCATTGGTTATTTAGATCGGACCCCAATACTCCAGCCTGTGTCGTGCTTACAGCAATCCTGTGCCGGAAGGATAGGGGGTATATTCAATAAGTCATTCCATTTCCGCTTCCCTACAAAGTTTATATATTTGGGATCATCTTAAAGTTCTAAGGCGTTTTAACGATGTACGTGTGGTTTAACCCAGTGGGTAATAGGGCCTTCATCGATGCGACAAATTGGTACGAGAAAGTACATTGAATCCTGTCTTCTGGGCAGGTTTTACTGCTGAGAGAAGAGGAATAGTTCATAAGGAATCATCGATCGATGGCCTATGTGGATGCAAAGATAAAAATCTCGGCGTCATCCTCTCCTAAACTAACGTTATCCAAGTAGAAGTAAGAGCGTGCTAAGTTCTGCCGGGCCGAATTTTATATACCCTCCATCATGGATCGCATTTGTCGAGTTCCTTGTGCGGAATCTCTTTTTAGGCAAACAAAGAATAATGGGCAAGAATTGTTATGATATTGAAGCTATATCAAGTTATAGTCCGATTCGTACCGTAAATGAATTGAATGTTGAAAATCATTGTAGAAATCATTGGGAAATATTTCAGTCCATCTGGGTAAGAATTGGGCCTTTTAGGGCCTCAAGAAGCATAATCGGTAAATCGGTTTATATGGGAGCATATTGGACACGTATGTTGAATGTCATGGCAAAAGCCGTTGTACAAAATGTCAGCCAAATCGAATAAGAATTGCGCCCTCTAAAGGCTTAAGAAGTCACGATGCCAGATCGTTTTTTATGGCAGCCATATCAGGTTATGTACAGATTTGAGCTATACTTAATACAAATTTTGGAAGTCATACCTAGACAATTCGTGCACAATTTGAGAATTGCGCCCTCTAGCGGCTCAAGAAGTTAAGATCCCAGATCGGTTTATATGGCAGCTATATCAGGTTAGGGACTGATTTGAACCATACTTAACACAGTTTGTGGAAGTCATAAAAAAACACATCATGCTAAATTTCAGCCAAATCGGATGAGAATTGCGCCCTCTAGTGGCTAAAGAAGTCAATATCCAAGATCGGTTTATATGGCAGCTATATCAGGTTATGGACCGATTTTAACCGTATTTAGCATAGTTGTTGGAAATCATAACAAAACATTTCGTGCAAAATTCCAGCCAAATCGGATGAGAATTGCGCCCTCTAGTGGCTCAAGAAGTCAGGATTCCAGATCGGTTTACATGGCACCTTTATCAAAACATGTACCGATATGGCCCATTTACAATCCCAACTGGCCTACACTGATAACAAATATTTTTGCAAAATTTCAAGCACCTAGCTTTTCTCCTTCGCAAGTTCGCGTGCTTACGACAGACGGACGGACGGACATGGCCAGATTTACTTAAGATTTATGGGGTCTTATACGAATATTTCGAGGTTTCACCGTTTCATATTAAAAACAAGTAAAGAGGCGTTAAGTTCGGCCGGGCCGAACTTTGGATACCCACCACCTCGGGTATATTTGTAAACCACCTTTCATCAAAATCCTTATGTCCCATAGCAGTTATATCGAAATATGTTCCGATTTGGACCAAATACAATACTTATAAGTACAAGTCATTGTTCAATTGTGTGTAATAAAAAATATTGGTTTTTTTAGTAGCTATGTCTAAAAACAAACCGATCTGAACCATATACAACATGGATGTCGAAAAGCCTTACATAAGTCAATGTGTAAAATTTCAGTTAAATTGGATTATAAATTCGCCTTTTTTGGGGCCAAGACTTTAAATCGAGATATCGGTCTATATGACAGCTATATGCAAATCTTTATCGATCTATACCAAATTGCAGAAATATCTGGAGGGGCTTAACTTAACTCTCTGTCCCAAATTTCGGCTACATCGGACAATAAATGCGCCTTTTATAGGCCCAAAACATTAAAACGGAGGATCGGTTTATATGGCAGCTATATCCAAATCTCGGCCGATCTGAATGAAATTGAAGAAGGATGTCGAAGGTGCTAACACAACTCACTGTCCCAAATTGCGGCGACATCGGACAATAGATGCGCCTGTTATGGCCCCAAAACCTAAAACCGAAAGATCGGTCTATATGGCAGCTTTATCTAAATCTAGACCGATCTGTGCCATAATGCAGAAGTATGTCAAGGGGCTTAACTTATCTCACTGTCCGAAATTTCAACAAAATCGGATAATAAATGTGGCTTTTATGGGCCTAAGACCCTAAATCGGAGGATCGGTCTATATGGCAGCTATATCCAAATCTGAACCGATCTGGGCCAAATTGACGAAGGATATTGAAGGGCCTAACACAACTCACTGTCCCAAATTTCAGTAAAATCGGATAATAAATGTGGCTTTTATGGGCCTAAGACCCTAAATCGGAGGATCGGTCTATATGGCAGCTATATCCAAATCTGAACCGATCTGGGCCAAATTGACGAAGGATATCGAAGAGTCTAATACAACTCATTGTACCAAATTTCAGCAAAATCGGATAATAAATGTGGCTTGTATGGGCCTAAGACCCTAAGTCGGAGGATCGGTCTATATGGCAGCTATATCCAAATCCGGACGGATCTGGGCCAAATTGAGGGAGGATATTGAGAGGCCTAAGACAACCGAATGTCCCAAATTTCAGCAAAGTCGGATAATAAATGTGGCTTTTATGGGCCTAAGACCTAAAATCGGAGGATAGGTCTATATGGGGGCTATATCAAGATATAATCCGATATAGCCTATCTTCGAACTTAACCTGCTTATGGACAAAAAAAGAATCTGTGCAAAGTTTCAGCTCAATATCTCTAGGTTTGAAGACTGTAGCGTGATTTTAACAGACAGACGGCGGACGGACGGGCATGTCTAGATCGTCTTAGATTTTTACGCTGATCAAGAATATATATACTTTATAGGGTCGGAAATGGATATTTCTATGTGTTGCAAACGGAATAACAAAATGAATATACCCCCATCCTTCGGTGGTGGGCATTAAAAAAAATTAATAATAAATTATATAGATCATATTCGATTCGTTTGTAAGGGGGCCTAGTTAAACTTACTGATCTTTATTTCAGCACAATTGTACAATAAATGTGGCTGTTATGGCCTTAAGACCCTAAATTGGCCGATCGGTCTATATGACAGCTATATCCAATTATAGCACAATCTGGACCATATTCAGCAATGATTGTCGAAGAGCCCGGTACAATTCACTAATCTAAATTTCAACAAAATCGGGTACAAAATGCGGCCTTGATTTTTAAGATGGCGAATTGGGCTGATTATGCGCCTTTTATGGGTTCGGTACTCTAAATCGGGAGATCGGTCTAAATGGCATAATATCTCACTGGAGAAATAAAAGCCATAATTCTTCATCGGGTTAGATATATAAAATTTGGCCACGCTAAGCTAAATGTGCTTTAACTTGTTTTCTTGGCGAATTTACTTGGCTTCTGGCAACTCTGCCATTAATACGTAAATCTTTTTTATGGATTTTGCTTCGGTTGGTCCATGGGTTTTTGTTCACTTTTTCAATTTATTGATGAATTTGTGTTAAACTACAATTGACAGTATGTTTTATGGGATACGGTTTCATTCATTGAAAGGTTATCTTTAGTCATGGAAAGCAAATCGCTCAGTGAAATTCCATTTTAGATGGTTATCATCAATAAAAATGTTTATGTCAGCTTGAAACCAATAAACGTAAAATGTTCCGAATGGTGGGCTATTCGAGTAGGAGGGAAGAAAGCCTTCCCATTAGTGGAACTAAAGCGTGTGTGTAGCAGATGCTTAAGTGAATTAATTGAAGAGGTTTTACTATTAAATGCTTAAGTTTGATTTTCTTCAAGGAAATTAAAGGAATATGAAATTTTAGTTTGGAAACTTTAAATTATTGGGTTGCCCAAAAAGTAATTGCGGATTTTTTAAAAGAAAGTAAATGCATTTTTAATAAAACTTAGAATGAACTTTAATCAAATATACTTTTTTTACACTTTTTTTCTAAAGCACGCTAAAAGTAACAGCTGATAACTGACAGAAGAAAGAATTCAATTACAGAGTCACAAGCTGTGAAAATATTTGTCAACGCCGATTATATGAAAAATCCGCAATTACTTTTTGGGCAACCTTAACTATATACTCATGACCGTCCGCCTGTGTGTAGAGAGTTTTCGATGTAACTTTCGAATGTTTAAAGCTAGCCGCTATTAAATAATCGTTGAGTGGAGAGGTCGTGTTTTCATATTCGCTCCTCAAAGAAAAATGTCTGTATCTTGGAATAGGTAGTACCTATCAAGGCTGAGAAGTCTACTCCTCGTTTCCGATCCCGGGTCGGGGTCTAAGTAGGAATCGGAGTATTGAGCCGAAGAGCGGTTCAGAGTTGGGCCTAACGTGCTCAACTCTAATCCAAAGGCCGACTTCTGCCTCAAAAACTGGACTCCGGTCGACTCCGCAGCCCTAAAACCTGCAACGAAAAATAATGTTAAAGCCTTTCAGGAGTATGCTCAGAATGGATTCCAAACACCCAAAACCTGCGGTGGTGGCGAAAGACCGTCGGAGTATTAAAGCGGAGGCGAAGAGCAGTTCAGAGTCGGGGCTAACGTTCCCATCTCCGAACTAAATTCCAACTCCGGCTTCAAAAGCTCGACTCCGATCGACTCCGCAGCCCTGGTACCTATTAGGCAAAATATTTTAAAGCCTTTCAGGGGTCCGCTCAGAATGGATATCAAAGACCCAAAACTTGCGGTGGTGGCAACAGACCGTAGCCTTTTATCCTCCCCCAATATAGGAGTAGAAGCCCAGGCACCTGTAATCGAGAGTAGTGATTCAAGCGCACAAGAATCACCACTCTAATCACTAAAGAATGAGGAAGAGACGTATAAACCAGAGTGATGAGCATTACGTCCCCAGCCTTAAAGTAAAGGTGGTGTTTCCAGTTCCGATTCATACAGCGACAGAGTCAATGAAGCTGTCATCGCAGCTGAATTGAGAAATGAGGACGGTGGTAATGACAGCAGTAGTGAGCGAGGGCATTGCTAAGCGCACAAGCAGATCGGGAAAGCGATCCGGGGCACGACAAAAGAGACTGGGGAGTATGCACTGGCAGCGCAATCGGGACGTTGTAAGGGGCTGTCCGCAGGGCTCCATCTGTGGTCCATTCATTTGGAACCTCATGATGGATTCTCTGCTTCAGCTGTTGGCGCGTTCTTTTAAGGTTTGTGCCTATGCGGATGACCTCCTCATCTTGGTTGAGGGGCAGTCTCGTGCTGCTCTTGAATGCCTGGGTGAGGAGGCCATGCGCATGGTGCGCGAATGGGGTGATCGTGTGAGTGTTGAGGTGGTTGCTGGGAAGACAGTTTTGATGCTGCTTAAGGGCAGATTGGCTTCTAGCCGGCCTCCGCTCATTAGAGTCTTCCGGTTGCTGAAAGGGATTGGCATCCTGATCCGGATCTGGCGAATGGGGATGTTAGGCGGCTTAAGGTACACCTTTTGGAGTGGATTTATGATGGGTGGAGGACACGTTGGACTGACAGTGACAATGGACGGGTTACTTACCGGTTTATTGGGGACGCGACGTTTGTAGTGGACAGACCCGATTTTGGCTTTGGCCTGAGTCTTGGGTTTTTACTGACGGGACATGGCTCTCTCAATGCATTTTTGCATAGGAGGGGTCTGGCGACGACTGCAGGTTGTCCTGCCTGCGGGGGTGTGGTTGATGTTTGTCCGCTTTTTGTGTGCATTTGCAGGCACCAATATCAACGGGGCATCCGATAGGATAACACCAGATCATCAGTACCAATTGAAGGATCTGGTTAAAGACTTTTTAATATGTGTGAAACTCTAAAGTGGGTCCAGCCATACAAATTGAGCGCTGTGTTTAGAGGGGAAATTTTTAAGCTACGCTTTGCGTCAGTAGAATGTATCATACCTTCAAAAAGTTTGTTGAAAGTATCCACACTTCCTGAGAGGGTGCCTAGCTCGACTTGGTGAGAAAGATGGACCTTCCCCAGCTAACAATGGCGATCGTCTTCATCAAGAGATAGGGCATCAAATTTGCAACGGAACGCATGGTGGGATTCTTAAGAAAGCAAAATCAAGAGTCGATGGGAGAGAAATTGTAGATCTTCCACGGGGAGAAGAAGGAGGAAGGAAGTCTCCTTGTAGTGGGCTTTGATCAAGTCTTGGTGACAAGTTTGGATACGACTAAAAGCATGGACATCAGACAGTTCACAGGCAGGAGATTCAACACCATCTATCGAGCAGGAGACCGACGACGAGTCCATCACCGACTTTCTCAATATTGGGAAGACTAGGATAAGTGGAGGCCACCGTAGCACAGAGGAGGCGTTAAGCAATAGGCCTCCGTAGCGCAGTGGAAAGCAGGACCCCCTATGACGCTGAACGCCAGGGTTCGAATCCTAGGGAAAACATCAGATACAAGTGAAAGCGTGAAGGATTTCACCAGATCATAGGAAACAATTGGAGGATATGGTTAAAGAACAGATTTTTGAACATGTGTGTAACTCTAAAGAGGGCCCAGCCGTACAAATTGAGAGCTGCATGTTTAGAGGGGACTTCTTTACACTACGCTTTGCGTAAGGAGAATGTATTGATACCTTCAAAAAGTATGTTGAAAGAATCCGAACTTTCTGGTAGAACCAATTTAGGCGATACCTGGCACAGTTGCTCGAAATCATACCAAAACCATATGTGACAAATTTCAGGTAAATCGGATAAAAATTGCGCCCTCTAGAGGCTCAAGAATCTAATCGGGAGTTCGGCGGTGGTTATCCCTAATGCTGGCGACATTTTGAGACCAATGATGAGACCAATACCCACTGCCAAAAAGCCTATTTATTGGAGGTCCAATGATTGAGGTCATCTAGGTAAACCTTCATCGGAGCGAGATAGTTACACTTGCTCTGATGGAGGAAAGGAAAAACGAATAGAAACAGAAATTCCCAAAAAACTATTTTGGTAAAAGATGGTTTCAAAATCGCCATTATATAACCTACACCACCACTGTGGTACAGGGTATTATAAGTTTGTGCATTTGTTTGCAACGCTAAGAAAGAGATGGGAAGTATACAAATCGTCTCAGAATCCCTTTCTAATTCGATGTAGCCATGTCCGTCTGCCCGTCCGTCCGTCTGTGAGTCCATGTATTCTTCTAATCAAAGTACAGGTCGTATTTGTTGTCCAATTATCACAAAATTTCGCACATATTACCTTTTTTGGCCCAAGGACGGACGCCATTGATTTTGGTAAAAATCGGCTCAGATTTAGATGTAGCTCCCATATATATGTATTGCCCGATTTGCATTTAAATGGCCGCAGTAGCTACAATTTTCAACCAATCTGCACAAAACTTGGCACGGACAGCTATGCTATTTTTTGCGAGGTTTCATCAACATTGGTTCAAATTTGGATGTAGCACCCAGTAGTAACAACAATTTTTAAACGATCTGTTTGAAAGTTGGTTCAGATTTAGAGGCGTTAAAGTTCGGGCGGGCCGAACTTTAGATACCCACCACCTCGGGTATATACGTAAACCACCTTTCGTCATAATGGGAGCCATATCCAAATACAGACCTATCGAATCATATATGACACGGATGTCGAAAAGCCTAATA
This sequence comes from Stomoxys calcitrans, assembly GCF_963082655.1. Classification (NCBI taxonomy): domain Eukaryota; kingdom Metazoa; phylum Arthropoda; class Insecta; order Diptera; family Muscidae; genus Stomoxys; species Stomoxys calcitrans. The sequence continues at coordinate 140,739,135 of NC_081556.1, read as the reverse complement.
TAAGTCACTGTGTCAAATTTCAGCGAAATCGGATAATAAATGTGTTTTTAATGGGGCGAAGACTTAAAATCGAAGAGGGCTGTCGAAGGGCCTAACACAACTCAATGTCCCAAATTTCGAAGAAATCGGACAAAAAATGCTTCTTTTATGGACCCAAGATCTTAAATCGAGAGATCGGTCTATATGGCAGTTATATCCAAATCTGGACCGATCTGGGACAAACTAAAGAAGAAAGTCGAAGGGCCTAACACAACACATTGTCCCAAATTCCGGCGACATCGGACAATAAATGCGCCTTTTATTGGCCCAAGACCTTAATTCCAGAGATCGGTCTATATGGCAGCTATATCCAAAAGTGGATCGATCTGTGCCATACTGTAGCAGTATGTCGAGGGGCTTAACATAATTCACTGTCGCAAATTTCGGCGACATCGGACAATAAATGCGCCTTTTAAGGCCCTAAGACCCTAAATCGATCCGCCGATTTCTCTATGGTGGCTATATCAAGATATAGTCCGATGTAGCCCATCTTCGAACTTAACTTCCTTATGACCATAATAAAGAATCTGTGCAAAATTTCAGCTCAATATCTCTATTTTTAAAGACCTTAGAGTGATTTCAACAGACAGATGGACGGACATGGCTAGATCGTCTTAGATTTTTACGCTGATCAAGAATACATATCGGAAATGGATATTTCGATGTGTTGCAAACGGAATGACAAAATGAATATACCCCCATCCTTCTGTGGTGGGTGTAAAAAAACTCAGTTAATAAGGGCACATTTTTAGCGGAATCCATAGAGGTGGGTACCCAAAATTCGGCCCAGCCGAACGAATATTTAGGTCGCACAACAAGCCGATTTTTGGCTAAGGTTTATCCTTATAATGCTCCCACATAAACATTTTTCCTGATTTGAAGCTTGTATCTATTATTCGATTTGACAAAAATTTTGGCACGTTGTGTTTCGTAGTAACTTCCAAAACCCATGACAATTATGATACAATTTTTAAACTTAATGTAGCTCCCATAGTACTTTTATGGAAACCCTTTGAAATAAACATCAAATCCAAAATGTATTTGAAAGTGTATCGCTCTTTGTTATGCTGTTTTTTAACTTTCATCTTTTTTTTTCTATTTTAATATGCCAATAAGCGTTGATAGTTCTGCTCCTGATTGTGATGATGCTTCGTTAAGCTTGAATGCCCCTAGTAAACCAAACGTATCCTTTCATAACATTGGTTTTGTATACTTGCCTCATTTCGTTTTTGAGATTCCCACACATATTTGTCTCATGTACGCCCTCTTCTTTTTTCCTGGTTTTCTGTCTCCGCTTGCAAGAGTTTTCTGAATAAAAACATGAATAGATTTTGCCATATTTTTGGGTACATAAAACAAAGAATGTTGACAAAAAATAAGCAAAATATTTAGAAACGCAACAAATTCATTTTGGTGAACACAATCACAGTCAGGTTATGAGAATTAACATGTGTTAAGGGATAAGAAAAAAAAAAAATGGTGAATATATGACAGAGTGATGATACACTTACTGCCATAAGATGGGGGGACAAAAAAAGGTATAGCTCTTTTAAAGAGGTGAGCCCCTAGACCTAATAGAAACCACAATCCTGCACATTTTTAAGGAAACAACTCAACAGTCATCCTAGGAAAAATTCTCTTGAAGGACTCTTTGACCGTTCGAAATTGAAATAATAATTTCACTTTCTATACTAGCCGCACTGGGTCCGCTCCGCTGCGCCTTCTTTAACTCTTTAATATCTTTTTAGGGTGGGGACACATTCGTCCTGAATGCGGATATTGAATTCATGCCATTGTAGCCTATGACGCTGAACGCGTTCGAATCCTGGCGAGAACATCGGACAACGCGGTGTTTATCCCTTCTTAATATGTCGCCAACATTTGTGGCGTACAATGCCATGCATGGTCATTTAAAAAATTTTCCCCAAATAGGTGTCACACTGCGGGACGCCGTAAGGACTAGGCAATAAAAAAGTTTCCCTATCATTGAGGAAAGCACTCATGTGTGAGAAGTATGTCTATGCTGGGTTCCTGGTGTTTTTTAAAAATTAGGATAATGAGAAGTGATTTTTAGGGGAGGGATGACACCTTAGACATTTCGACTTAAATATGGATATCAAATTCGTGCTGCACTTCCAAATGCCTTTAATTTGAGCCCCACATTGCCATGGTCGGTAATTATTCACCGTTTGAAGGGTGATTTGAGGCTGGGGCGGCCACCGGCACTATGCACTGAAAATAGATATGAAATTCGTTCTTTATTGCCAACGGAAATGAAGTTCAGTTAAGGGGGTGCTTTTGGGCGTTCCCCAAAACACTTGGCTCCAAAATTTAATATCAAATTCGTTTTCAACTCTCATATACTTTTCATTCGAGTCCCATATTGCCATAATGGGTCAAATAACCCATTAGATGTATCTTTAGGAGGAAAAGCGCCACCTAGGCTTGAACGCAAATTTTAATGCCATATTTGTAATCTACTCCCTAACATCTTTCATTTGAATCGCCATAGACATGGTCGGATAATATGTCCATTTGGGGTATTTGTGGGTGGGCGACCTTCCTTTACTTGGACCTAATGTTTTATGCCATATTTGTAATCTACTGCCTAATACTTTTCATTTGAGTCCCATATTGACATGAACTTTGAATATATCTATTTGGAGGAGTTTTGTGGCTGGGGTGAAGGGAGGGGGGGGGGGGAGTGGTGGGGAGGCCTGCTGGGTACTTGGACCCAAATTTTTATACGATATTTCTTTTCTGGTCAGCAATACCTTACATTTGGTACCCTTATTATGCCCATTGGACCACTTTCGGATGTGTGTAAGGGGGAGGGTCCGCCTCCACCCGATATCTAAAAATTATATAGCCTATCTTTACTTCCAGACAAACGTACACAATCTATGAAAATTTTCAGAAAGTCGGTTCAACCAAGTGTCATATAGTCATAATGGGTCTAATGGCGTTTTTGAGGGGCGTCCTTACCCCCTATACTTTGATCTGAGTTTTTATGCTACATTCGAAATCTACCCCCGAATACCTGTCATTTGAGTTCCATATTTAAATGAACATCCAATATGTCTGTTTGGGGGAGTTTTGGGGTTGGGGTGGCCCCATGGCTACTTAGACTCAAATTTTAATACCATATTCGTATTCTACTCTCCAATACATTTCATTTGATATCTATATTGTTCCGATCGGTCCACTTTTGATTTTGAGTTGTGTTTTTGGGATAAGGGGGAGGGTCCGTCCCACGTCCGATATCGAAAAATTATATAGCCTATGTTTTTCCTTCCAGAGCAACCTACACAATATGCAAAAAGTTTGAGAAAATCGGTTCTGCCGTTTTTCAGTCTATAGGGAACAAACAAACCAAGTCCCATATATCCGTAATGTGCCCATTTTGGGCGTTTTTGTGGGGGTTGGGGTGACCCCCTATACTTCGACATGAATTTGTATGCCAGATTGGTTATCTACTCCCGCATACTTTTCATTTGATACCCATATTGTCCTTATCGGTCGACTTTTGATTTTGGATGGTGTTTTTGGGGTAACGGTGGAGGGTCCACCCCCTTCCATTATCAATAAATTATAAAGCCTATTCCTGCTTCCTGACCATATTCGTAATCTACTTCCGAATACCTTTCATTTGAGCCCCATATTGTCATTATCGTCAAATATACCTATTTTAAGGGGTTTTGGGGCTGGGGCGGCCCCCCAGGTACTTGAACTAGAATTTTATTATGAAAATCGTACTGTACTCTTGAATACCTTTCATTTGAATCCCATATTGTCCCGATCGGTCCACTTTTATTTTTGGGTAGTACTTTTGGGGTAAGGGGGAGGGTCCGCCCCCCTCCCGATATCAAAAAATTATATAGCCTATGTTTTTTCTTCCAGACCAACCTACACAATCTGTGAAAATTTCAAGGTAATCGGTTCTGCCGTTTTTCAGTCTATAGGGAACAAACAAAGTCCCATATATCCGTGATTGGCTAATGTGCCCATTTTGGGCATTTTTGTAGGGGGTGGGGTGACCCCCTATACTTCGACATGAATTTGTATGCCAGATTGGTTATCTACTCCCACATACTTTTCATTTGATACCCATATTGTCCTTATCGGTCGACTTTTGATTTTGGATGGTGTTTTTGGGGTAACGGTGGAGGGTCCACCCCCTCCCGTTATCAATAAATTATAAAGCCTATTCCTAATTCCTGATCATATTCGTAATCTACTCCCGAATACCTTTCATTTGAGCCCCATATTGTCATTATCGTCAAATATACCTATTTTAAGGGGTTTTGGGGCTGGGGCGGCCCCCCAGGTACTTAAACTCGAATTTTTTTATGAAAATCGTACTGTACTCTTGAATACCTTTCATTTGAATCCCATATTGTCCCGATCGGTCCACTTTTATTTTTGGGTAGTACTTTTGGGGTTAGGGGGAGGGTCCGCCCCCCCTCCCGATATCGAAAAATTATATAGCCTATGTTTTTCCTTCCAGACCAACCTACACAATCTGTGAAAATTTCAAGGTAATCGGTTCTGCTGTTTTTCAGTCTATAGGGAATAAACAAACCAAGTCCCATATATCCGTGATTGGCTAATATGCCCATTTTGGGCGTTTTTGTGGGGGGTGGTGTGACCCCCTATACTTCGACATGAATTTGTATGCCAGATTGGTTATCTACTCCCGCATACTTTTCATTTGATACCCATATTGTCCTTATCGGTCGACTTTTGATTTTGGATGGTGTTTTTGGGGTAACGAAAGGGTCCGCCCCTTTCCCATATTGTCATTATCGTCCAGCATACCTATTTTGGGGTTGGGGCTGCCCCCCCCACCCCCAAATACTTGGACCCAATTTTTAATATGGAATTCGTACTCTACTCTTGAATACCTTTCATTTGAATCCCATATTGTCCCGATCGGTCCACTTTTATTTTTGGGTAGTACTTTTGCCTGTGATGATTTCTATCTCTTTGCCCGCACTGTTAATGGCCACGACGTTCAATAACAAATCTGCAAATAATAATAAATAAATAGAATTATTCAATGTAACAAATTATAATTTCAAATTATACGCATGCTGATTGAGTGGCAATGTGTGTGAGTGTATTTGTGCACAGACATGTAGACATAAGTGCCTGGTTTCGAGATGCGTGTGTTTGTATTGGCAATTCTTCAACAGTTGCCAATTCTAGTCTTTGATTCATACGAATTGTGTGGGGGTATGCAAAACTACACTAGGAAAAATTTAATAATAAAAATTCTAAGAATAAATAATCCGATGACAATTATTATCAGTTTCTTCTTAACAAATGTGTTACATGGTCGCGGAAACAAAATTAGTGGGAGGTTGAATTTTTGGCAAATTTGCCCATGAGTTTTTAGACCTTTCAGGGAGTGGAGATACTTTCAACGAAGTTTTTGATGATATCAATACATTCTGTTGACGCAAAGTGCAGCGTCAAAATATCCCCTCTATACTCTATGCTTCATGCGTTCATTCCCTTTCCGACTTTGTCTTCTGCTGTAGGATACAGTCTCGAGTCTCCATTGAGGGAGGAATGGTTTTGTCTTCCCAGAGTACTTAAAACCCGAAAACTTTTTTTATACGTTCCACCATAGGATGGGGGTATACTTATTTCGTCATTCCGTTTGAAAACCCTAGAAATATTCGCCTAAGACCCCATAAAGTAAATTTATTGTTGATCGTTACTACATTTTAAGTCTATCTAGCCATGTCCTTTCGTCGGTCCGTCCGTCCGTCTGTCGAAAGCACGCTATCTTTCGAAGGAGTAAAGCTAGGCGCTTGAAAATTTGCACAAATACTTCATATTAGTGTAGGTCGGTTGGGATTGTAAATGGGCCTTATGGGTCCATGTTTTGATATAGCTGCCACATAATCCAATCTTGGATCTTGACTTCTTGAGCCACTAGAGGGCGCAATTCTTATCCGATTTGGCTGAAATTTAGCATGAAGTGTTTTGTGATGATGATCCAACAACTGTGCTAAGTGTGGTTGAAATCGGTTCATAACCTGATATAGCTGTCAGATAAACAGATCTGGGGTTTTGACTTTTTGAGCCTCTGGAGGGCGCAATTCTCATCTGATTTGGCTGAAATTTTGCATGAAGTGTTTTTTGATGATGATCCAACAACTGTGCTAAGTGTGGTTGAAATCGGTTCATAACCTGATATAGCTGTCATATAAACCGATCTGGAATCTTGACTTTTTGATCCTCTAGAGGGCGTAATTCTTATCCGATTTGGCTTAAACATGGCACAAGGTGTATTGTTACGACTTCCAAACACTGTGCTAAGTATGGGTCAAATCGGTCCTTAACCTCATACAGCTGTCAGATAAACCGATGTGGTGTCTTGACTTCTTGAACCTCCAGAGGGCGCAATTCCTATCCGATTTGGTTGAAATTTTGCATGACGTGTTTCGTAATGACTTACAACAACTGTGCTAAAAATGTTTTAAATCTGCCAATAATTTGATATAGCAGCCATATAAACCGATCTGGAATCTTGACTTCATGAGCCACTAGAGGGCGCAATTCTTATTCGATTTTGCTGAAACATGGCACAAGGTGTATTGTTACGACTTCCAAACACTGTGCTAAGTATGGTTCAAATTGTATTGCTGCCATATAAACCGATCTGGAATTTTGACTTCTTCAACCTCTAGAGGGCGCAATTTCTATCCGATTTGGCTTGAGCCTCTAGAGGGCGCAATCAAGCAAAATTATTTGGATGAAATTTTGCGTGATGTGCTATTTTATGATTTCCAACAACTGTGCTAAAGTTTTCATATAGACCGATCCGCCGATTTAGGGTCTTAGGCACATAAAAGCCACATTTATTATCCGATTTAGCTGAAATTTGGGACAGTGAGTTGCCTTAGGCCCTTCGATATCCTTCTTTAAATTAGCCTAGATTTGTCCAGATTTGGTTATAGCTACCATATAGACCGATCCTCAGATTTAGGGTCTTAGGCCCATAAAAGCCACATTTATTATCCGATTTTGCTGAAATTTGGGACAGTGAGTTGTGTTAGAACCTTTGACATCCTTCTTCAATTTTGCCCAGATCGGTCCAGATTTGAATATAGCTGCCATATAGACCGATCTCTCGATTTAAGGTTTTGGGCTCATAAAAGGCGCATTCATTGTCCGATGTCGCCAAAATTTGGGAGAGTAGGTTGTATTAGGTTCTTCGACAACTTTCTGCAATTTGGCTCAGATCGGTCCAGATTTGGATATAGCTGCCATATAGACCGATCTCTCGATTTAAGGTCTAGGGCCCATAAAAGGCGCACTTATTGTCTGATGTCGCCAAAATTTGGGACAGTAGGTTGTATTAGGTTCTTCGACAACTTTCTGCAATTTGGCTCAGATCGGTCCAGATTTGGATATAGCTGTCATATAGACCAATCTCTCGATTTAAGGTCTTGGGCACGTAAAAGGCGCATTTATAATCCGATTTCGCCAAAATTTGGGACCGTGACTTTCGTTAGGCCCTTCAATATTCGTCACTAATTTGGCTCAGATCGGTCCAGATTTGAATATAGCTGCCATATAGACTGATCTCACAATTTAAGGTTTTGGGTCCATAAAAGGCGCATTTATTGTCCGATGTTGCCAAAATTTCGGGACAGTGAATTATGTAGGGGCCTTCGACATCCTTCTTCAATTTGATCCAGATCGGTTCAGATTTGGATATAGCTGCCATATAGACCGTTCTCGCAATTTAAAGTCTTGGCCCCGTAAAATTTGACACTGTGACTTATGTTAGGCTTTTCGATATCCGTGTCGTATAAGGTGCAGATTGGTCTTTATTTGGATTAGCTTCCAAAGAGACCAATATTTTGTCCTACAAAACTGAACAATGACTTGTACTTATTAGACCACTCAATATCCGTGTCGAATTTGGACCATATTTCGATAAAGCATAAGGCATATGGCATGAATTCTTCACCGGATTATGACGAAAGGTGGTTTACATATTACCCGATGTGGTGGGTATCTAAAGTTCGGATATACATCTACAATATATCCTCTTTTGTAAAGAGGATATATTGTAAATGTGTTTGAAGTGAAATTTGAATAAGATATGTCAAGTTGAATTGGTGCTATATATGCTTCAAAATATGCAATTTTTTTTTTAAGAAATTGGAAACCCCACTTGAGTTCTCGAATTTCAAAGCCCAGAACTTTTATTTGGGAACCTTTTTTTTTACCCCTTAACCCATGCAAACAAATTTTTGCACCATGTCCTGGTCTGCAGGGACGTAGGCTCTCCTTTCAGAGGTGGTGGTTATTCTGCGAATTGGGTGATATTGCGAACGTGCCTCTGGGAAGTCTTCTGAGATTTTGTGGTCGGGCCTGGACTGTTCCTATGGCGGTTACCATAAGACCTTTCGAAGGCACATACGTGCTTGCATGAGGAGTAATAGATTCACCATATTTTCCATATTGGTCTATAACAGGATATAGTTCCCATGTAAACCGATGTTCCGATTAGTCTTCTACGGCTCCTAGAGTTTTAAATATTTGGCTGATTTGGCAAAACTTTGGTTCGTACATAAATTTATATAAATTTTTAGCTAAATCTTCGGCGCTGCACATCTTTAGTTGTCTTGCCTTCATCCGTCCGTCTTGAGTTTAACTTTGATTTTAGCTTATTTCTCTAAGTGTATACCTACAATTCAACCGCGATAGAACTCGTATAGACATATAATCATACAAAGCTGTTCATTGGAATCCATCACCATCATAATCATCACCACTATGAAAGCAACCCCATCATGGTAGTCGTTAATGCATGTAAACCACACATAAATATGGGAAAAAAACTGTTATCATTTCCTTGAAGATAACCAACCACCTATGCTTCTTGTTGAATTGAACCCACGAAAGAAAAAACAGTAAAAAAATATGCCAAGTTGGGCGGAGCCGAATTTTGGGCACCCATCACCATGGATTGTAATCTCAGTTGAAGGGCAAATGTGTACTTAACGCACATAATTCAAGTTTCTTGGGGCCTTAGAAGATAAATCCGGAGACCGGTTTATATGGGAGCTATATCAGGAGGCCACCGTGGCGCAGAGGTTAGCATGTTCGCCTATGACGCTGAACGCCTGGGTTTGAATCCCGGCGAGATTATCAAAATTGGTGGTTTTCCCCTCCTAATGCTGGCAACATTTGTGAGGTACTATGCCATGTAAAACTTCTCTCCCATGAGGTGTGGCACTGCAATTACTTTTTGGGCAACCCAATATATAAACTTTTTATAGGGTTACATATTTCGAGGTGTTACAAACGGAATGACAAGATAAGTATACACCCCCAGCTATGGTAGTGGGTATAAAACACTTTAGCCAAGGATATGAATTTTTTGCTTGCGAAGACTTCGTTTCTGTGAAAATTCTTGTTGATATTTTCTTCTTGGGAAACAAGCATATTTATCAGAATGGATGGATGAATGGTTTGTTCTTTGGTTGGTTTGTTGGTTGGTTCGTTGCTGGGATGGGTATAACCGATGGATCTTTTGTAGGATGATTGGTTGGATGGTTGCATATGCACGCTTGGTTGAATGTAAATTTGTTTGTGTGTATTTACATATGCAATGTTGGTTTAGTGAATTTTCAAGAATAACAACAAAAACATACCAATCAGAGAATACGAGTGGGTTTTTGTATGAATTTATTCCGGATATATATGTGGCTTCTTAGTCAAAAGATGGCATTAAATTTTAAGTTTATGCTTTAGAACTTTACAAAATAAAGCAAGTAACCAGTAAGGAAATTTTGCAAAAGTATTGGAAGGTTGAATAAAACACCTCCTCACGCTAAATCTTGTAAAGATTGGACCAAAATTGTGGCTACTATAGCCTAAAAAGGTCAAATCGGATGAAAGATATATTGGGTTGCCCAAAAAGTAATTGCGGATTTTTCATATAGTCGGCGTTGAAAAATTTTTTCACAGCTTGTGGCTCTGTAATTGCATTCTTTCTTCTGTCAGTTATCAGCTGCTACTTTTAGCTTGCTTTAGAAAAAAAGTGTAAAAAAAGTATATTTGATTAAAGTTCATTCTAAGTTTTATTAAAAATGCATTTACTTTCTTTTAAAAAATCCGCAATTACTTTTTGGGCAACCCAATATATGGGAGCTATATCTAAATCTGGACCGATTTCCATGAAACTCACCAATACGAGACTTATAAGAAAACCCCTCGTGCAAAATTTTGTGGGAATCGGTTCACAAATGAGGATATAATTGCAATTTTAGGCCAAACCGGACGAACATATACAATATATGGGAGCTATATCTAAATCTGGACCGATTTTTTTGAAATTTCGCACACGTATTAGGAGGTCAAATAAAACACAAATAAAATACAAAATTAAGTAAAGATCGAATCAAAACTGTGGCTTCTATATCCCTAAAAGGCTATATCGGATGAAAGATATAAATGGAAACTATACCTAACTTTGAACCGATTTTTATGAAATTTTGCACACCTATCTTATATATAAAAATCAATTTGTGCTTGTTTGTTTGCTTGTATGTTTGTGTATTCCTTATAGACTCAGAAACGGCTGAACCGGTTTCTTGAAATTTTCACAGATGGTGCATAATGACCCCGTGGTGAAATTAGGGTACTAAATTTTTTGATATTTGAAGGGGAGGGCGGACCCTCCCCCTTAACCTAATTTTCAAAAAAAAAAAAACAAAAAAGATCTCGGAGATGGTGCATAATGACCCCGTGGTGAAAATAGGGTACTAATTTTTTGATATTTGAAGGGGAGGGCGGACCCTCCCCCTTACCCTAATTTTCAAAAAAAAAAAACGGTCTCAGAGATGGGTGGTGCGATTTAAGCAAAATTTTGTGTGCTCTCATATAGTTCCCTAAAAATCAAAATTTGGCATACAAATTTCGGATGGGGTACCTAGGGGGGCTGCCCCACCCTAAAACCAACCAAACATATATTTAGACCAATCACGACAATATGGGACTCAAATGAAAGGTGTTTAGAATAAGAAAACGTATCTGATATTCAATTGTCGGACCAAGTGCTACAGAGACCACCCCAAGCCCCAAAACACCCCTAAATCGGATATATTTACCGACCATGGCAATATGGGACTCAAATGAAAGGTATTTGCGAGTAGAATACGAATCTGATATCCATATGTGGGACCACGTTTCTGGGGGTCCACCCCTTCCCCAAAACATCCCCCAAACAGGACTTATTTTCTGACCATGGGAATATGGGCCTTAAATAAAAGGTATTTGAATGTAGAACTCGAATCTGATATCCAAATATGGGACCACGTATTTGGGGAGCCTCCTCTCACCAAAAACATCCCCCAAAGGCGACAAATTTACGACCATAGCAATATGGGGCTTAAATGAAAGGTCTTTGGGAGTGAAGCACGAATTTGATATCAATATTCGGGAAAAGTGTCTATGGGGCCACCCCACCCCCACAACACCACCCAAATAGAAAGTATTTTCTGACTATTGCAATATGAGGCTCAAATAAGAGGGTTTTTAAAGTGGAACACGAATCCGATACATATATTTTCAAGGCAAACTTACTGAGTGGCCGCCCATCTCCCAAAACACCCCCCCAGCCGGTCATGTTTGCCGACTATGGAAATATGGGGCTCAAATTAAAGATACGTGAGAGTAGACCACGTATCTGATATCAACATTTGGAGCCAACTGTCTAGCGGACGTCCCACCACCATAACAACCCCTAAATAGGACGTATTTGCACACCAAGAAAATTTGAGTCTTAAAGAGAGTGGAACTAAATATTTTTAGTTTTTAGGGCCAAATCCCCAAACCGGACATAATTGTTGACTTTTGCAATAAGGAGTTTAAATGAGTTTAGATAACGAATTTGATATCCAATTTTGAGGACAATGGCAATATGGGGTTCAAATAAATGATACGAGAATAAAGCACGTTGCTGATTTATTTTCCGGGCTTAGTGCTTGGGGGACCACCCCAATCCCCAAAACACCCCTAAATCGGGCATATTTACCGACTATGTCAATGTTGAGCTTAAATAAAAAGTATTGGGGGGTAGAGCAAGAATTGATACCCACTTTCGGGACCAATTTTCTGGGTGTCTACCCCTTTACCAAAATACCCCACAAATAGTAATTTTTTACTGACCATCGCAATATGGTATTGTATTTGGGAGTAGAATACGAATTTGATATCCAAATGTAGGACCATGTATTTAGGACATCACCCCTTCCCAAAACACCCCCCCAATATGTGGCTCAAAGGAAAGGTATTTGAGATTATAAAACGAATTTGATATCAAATTTTGGGGCCATGTGTTTGGGGGACGGCTCATCGTGTAAACTCCCCTAAATCAATGGCAATATGGGGTTTAAATAAATGGTATTTGAGAGAAGAGCACGATGCTGATATTTTTTCAGGGCCAAATGTCTGGGGGACCACCTTGCTCTCGAAAACACCCAAAGAAGGCGCAGCGGAGCAGGCCCGGCTTTTATGGATCGAAAACCCCAAATCGGCGGATCGGTCTATATGTGGGCTATATCAAAATATATTCCTATATAGTCTATCTTCGAATTTTACCTTCTTAAGGACAAAACCAGTAAGGAAGGGCAAAAGTCGGGCTGTGCTGACTGTATAATACCCTACACCTAACCTATAAGTAAAAAGTGGGACCTACAACCAATTCTGAACCAATTTTAATGGACCTCGGCGAGCAAATATGTTCAAACTGTAAAAACTACTGTTGACGAATGACAACATTATGGCAAATTACCCAAAATTTGACGAACGTATATATGGGAACTAATTTTTAATTCTGACGCGATTCCGAGCAAACTTCTCAGATAATGTGGTAGTCGTTGAGGAAAGTGTGGTGCAAAATTTTGGCAAGATTGGTCATTAAATGCGCTTGCAGTGTCTCTTAAAGTGAATTCAGGGGATTTACATATATGACAGCTATATCCAAATCTGGGCCGATTTCTATGAAATTCACCAATAATATTGAGAGTCAAGAGAAAATCCCTCCTGCCGAATTTCGAGAATATCGTTTAACAAAAGACCATTTTATTGCTATATTACTGGAAATCGGAAGAACATATATATGAGAGCTATATCTAAATCTGAACCGATTTTGGCCAAACTCTATGTATATTGTGGTAGTCATCGAGGAAAGCGTTGTGCAATATTTTGACAAGATTGGTCAATAAATGTGCTTGCACTGGCTCTAGAAGTGAAAATCGGCCGATATATACATATGAGAGCTATATCTTAAACTGAACCGATTTCCATGAAATTCACCAGTAATGTCGAGAGTCGTAAAAAAATTCTTTCTGCCAAATTTCAGGAGAATCGGTTAACAAATGACCATTTTATTGCATTATTACTGAAAATTGGACGAACATATATATCGGAGCTATATCCAGATCTAAACCGATTTTTTCCAATTTCAATAGGCTTCGTCTCTAGTCCGAAAAACATGCCTGTACCAAATTTGAAGACGATCGGATGAAAACTGCGACATGTACTTTGTACACAAATTAACATGGACAGACGGACAGATGGACAAACAGGCAGACAGACAGACAGACGGACTTAGCTAAATCGAATCAGAAAGTGATTCTGAGTCAATCGGTATACTTATCAATGGGTGTTACAAACTAATTCACTAAGTTATAATACACTGTACTACAGTAGTGGAGTAGGGTATAAAAAACAAGTAAAAGCGTGCTATGTTCGGCCGGGCCGAATTTTATATACCATGGATCGCACTTGTCGAGTTCTTTTCCCGGCATCTCTTCTTAGGCAAAAAAGGATATAAGAAAAGATTTGCTCTACTATTAGAGCGATGTCAAAATATGGTCTGGTTTTGACCACAATTGAATTATATGTTGGAGACCTGTGTAAAATGTCTGCCAATTCGAATAAGAATTGCGCCCTTTGGGGGCTCAAGAAGTAAAATAGACAAATCAATTTATATTGGAGCTGTATCGGGCTATAGATCGATTTAGACCATAATAATCACGAATGTTGATGGTCATGAGAGAATTCGTCGTACAAAATTTCAGGCAAATCGGATAATAATTGCGACCTCTAGAGGCTCAAGAAGTCAAGATCCTAGCTTGGTTTATATGACAGCTATATCAGGTTATTAACCGATTTGAACCATACTTGGCACAGTTATTGGATATCATAACAAAATACCACGTGCAAAATTTTATTCCAATCGGATAAGAATTGCGCACTCCAGAGGCTCAAGAAGTCAAGACCCAAGATCGGTTTATATGTATTTATAACCACGCTATAACCCAATGTTGCTGTTTCCAGAGCATTCTGAAGTAGGTCAAAATCAATAGAATGGCTGGGTATACAGATATAACCAACCAACATCCTTTCGCCATTAGATTTTAGTTCAATGAACACATGCTCCATTCTGTCATTTGGGCCGGTTCACCGTGAATCTCACAAAGATCGCCACACCACGACGTCCTCTATCCGACTTAAACACACAAAAAGCTTAGGTAGTTTAGACAAGATTTAGTTTAAATGGCTATCATTTTATAGACTCTGAATATTTAAAAATTAAAATATTTTAAACAAACTAACATTTTATTAATTAGTTTTTTATGCACTTTAAGCCATCTATCAAAAACCTACAAAGAGAAGGAAAAACCATTCATTACCGTAATTAATTTCTCAGCTGAAGAGACACTTACAACACTCAAACGTCACACTTTGAAAGAAAACAATGGCGTTTTTTTTAGCAGATTTTCTCATTGCCTTATTCCTGCACTTTGCCTGTCATTATTAATCACATTTGCATATTCTTGAACACTGATACACAGAGAGAGAGAGAGAGAGAGAGAGAAAGAGAGGGGGAATGTAAGAGAGGCTGACAGCGAAAGGGTGGTCGATTTCAAATCTTATCATCTATTCCCCTATTGCAAGTATTTTACAATTTTCTCACGGTGGCCAAAAGCATCCGCAGTGGCTTAATTTTATGCACCAACTTTAAAGCTGCATCGAAAAAAAAAAAAACAGAAGCAGAGACATCAAACGGAAATGAAAACAGCAACGGAAACTCATCTCATGGTTGAAAAGGTGTGCACCCACGTACATCGCCGTTGGCAACATGACACTAATTAAATTATCATAATTCTTTTAGTGTCGTACGTTCGTTCCTTCGTTCGTTGTGTATCTGCTTCTTTTTGCTCCCTTGCCCACCTACCCCACAATGTCCTTGAGAAATATTGACACATTGCAATTGAGAACATATTGCCCAAAGGGAGGCGACTACGGGAGAATGTGTAATGCCATGCAAATGCTTTGAGTTACAGCTTCTACTTTCCCTCTCTCCCACTCCATCCGCCTCCCCATAGCCAAAAAAAAAAACTGGTCAGGTAGCACTTCAAATAGTTTTAGTCTCATTTGTTGTTGTCCTTGCAGTTTGATGGCACAGCATTAATGGGTATCTTAATTAAGAGAAACACACGTGGACTACCCCATAGATAAATGCTTGAAATGCAGATTTGCTATAACACTTCATTCTGCTTGTTTTATGAGATTTTAATTTTTAATTTGGGAATAGAATATAAACAAGTAAAAAGGCGTTAAGTTCAGCCGGGCTGAACTTTGGATACCCACCACCTCGGGTATATGTAAACCACTTTTCGTCAAAATCCGGTGAAAAGTGCATACCTTTTGCCCAATAGCAACTACATCGATATATGTTCCGATTTGGACCAAATACGAGATATCGGTCCAAATGGCAGCTATATGCAAATCTTGAACGATCTAAACCAAATTGCAGATATATGTGGAGGGGCTTAACTTAACTCTCTGTCCCAAATTTCGGCAACATCGGACAATAAATGCGACTTTTATAGGCCTAAAACATTAAATCGAGAGATCGGTCCAATGGCAGCTATATCCAAATCTGGACCGATCTGAGTGAAATTGAAGAAGAATGTCAAAGAGTTTAACCTAACTCACTGTCGCAAATTTCGGCGACATCGGACAGTAAATGCGCCTTTTATGACCCCAAAACCTTAAACCGAGAGATCGGTCTATATGGCTGCTATATCCAAATCTGTACCGATCAGGGCCAAGTTGACGGAGGATGTCAAAAGTGCCTACACTACCTACTGTCCCAAATTTCAGCAAAATCGGATAATAAATGTGGCTTTTATAGGCCTAAGACCCTAAATCGGAGGATCGGTCTATATGGCAGCTATATCCAAATCTGGACCGATCTGAGCCAAATTAACAAAGGATGTCGACGGGCCTAACGCAACTCACTGTCCCAAATTTCAACAAAATCGGATAATAAATGTGGCTTTTATGGGCCTAAGACCCTAAATCGGCGGATCGGTCTATATGGGGGCTATATCAAGATATAGTCCGATATAGCCCATCTTCGAACTTAACCTGCTTATGGACAAAAAAAGAATCTGTGCAAAATTTCAGCTCAATATCTCTATTTTTAAAGACTGTAGCGTGATTTCAACAGACAGACGGACAGACGGACGGACATGGCTAGATCGTCTTAGATTTTTACGCTGATCAAGAATATATATGCTTTATAGGGTCGGAAATGGATATTTCGATGTGTTGCAAACGGAATGATAAAATGAATATACTTCCATCCTTCGGTGGTGGTTATAACAAGTAAAATCGTGCTAAGTTCGGCCGGGCCGAATCTTATATACACTCCACCATAGATCGCATTTGTCGAGTTCTTTTCCCGATATCTCTTTTTAGGAAAACAAAGGATAAAAGAAAAGAATTGCTATAATATTGGAACTGTGTCAAGTTATGGTCCGGTCTGAACTGAATGTTGGAGACCATAGTGCAAATCATTGTGTGAAATTTCAGCCAATTCGAGTAAGAATTTTGCACTTTAGGATCTCAAGAAGTAATATAGAGATATCGGTTTATATGGGAGCTATATCAGGCTATGAACCGATTCACGCCATATTCGTCACGTATGTTGAAGATCATGGGAGAAGCCGTTGTACTAAATTTCGGCCAAATCGGATGATAATTACGCCCTCTGGAGGCTCAAAAAGTCAAGATCCAAGATCGGCTTACATGGCAGCTCTATCAAGTTATGGACCGATTAGAAACATATTTGGCACAGTTGTTGGAAGTTATAATAAAACGCCACGTGCAAAATTTCAGCCAAATTGGATAAGAACTGCGCCCTCTAATGGCTCAAGAAGTCAAGACCCGAGATCGGTTTACATGGCAGCTATATCAGGTTATGTATTGATTTGAACCATACTTAGCACAGTTATTGAATGTGATAACAAAACACCTCATGCAAAATTTCAGCCAAATCGGATAAGAACTGCACCCTCTAATGGCTCAAGAAGTCAAGACTCGAGATCGGTTTATATGGCAGCTATATCAGGTTATGTTTCGATTTGAACTATATTTGGCACAGTTGTTGGAAGCTATAATAAAACACCTCATGCAAAATTTCAGCCCCATCGAATAAGGACTGCGCCCTCTAGTGGCTCAAGAAGTCAAGACCCGAGATCGGTTTATATGGCAGCTATATCAGGTTATGGACCGAGTTCAACCATACTTAGCACAGTAGTTGGAAGTGATACCAAAATACTTCATGCAAAATTTCAGCTATATCGGATAAGAACTGCGCCCTCTAGTGGCTCAAGAAGTCAAGACCCGAGATCGGTTTATATGGCAGCTATACCAGGTTATGTTTCGATTTGAACTATATTGGGCACAGTTGTTGAAAGTCATAATAAAACATCTCATGCAAAATTTGCATTAATGGAGAATATAGGCGACATATGAACCACGAGCTCTATAGCAGCGATAACATAGTTGTACGTGTAACGGCTGCGTTGCTAGGTCATGTTGTCACAATGGACGAAGAAGCTCTAGCAAAGAAGTCTTTTGAAAGCAAACGCGGTGGTACAAGCAAACTAATGTTGGCGACATTTGTAAGGTATTATACCATTCGGTATCTGAGCCATGTACAAACTTCCTCCTCCTCCTTTTTATAGCCGAATCCGATGGGCGTGCCGCAGTGCGACGCCTCTTTGGAGAGAAGTTTTACATGGCATAGTACCTCATAAATGTTACCAGCATTAGGAGGGGAAAACCACTGCTGATAATTTCTTATGATGGTCTCGCCATGATTCGAACACAGGCATTCAGCGTCATAGGCGGACATGCAAACCTTTGAGCTATGGTGGCCTCCCATATAAATCGATCTCCCAGTTTGACTTCTTGAGCCCTTGGAAGCCGCAGTCTGGTCCGATTTGGCTGAAATTTTGCAGATAGAGTTCTATTGCGACTTCCAACAATTGTGCCAAGTTTGGTCCAAATTGGTCTATAATCTGATATTGCTCCCATATAAACCGATCTACCGATTTGACTTCTTGAACCCCTAAAAGCCGCAATTTTTTCGATTTGATTGAAATTTTGCATGCGGTCTTTTGTTTCGACTTCCAATAATTGTGACAAATGCGGTCCAAATCAGTCTATATCCTGATATTGCTCTCATGCAATCCGGTCTCACGATCATCCTTGTTCGGTTCCTAGAAGCTTTAATTTTTGCTGGTTCGACAGAAGTTTTGTATGTAGAATAAAATTATGCCCTTCAACTAAATTTGTTTTGCATACATTTGTAGAATTTATGTTGTGGGTCAGAACTTAACACACTTTTACTTGTTAACTATGCTTTTTGACTTTCTGTGCATTATTTTCTTGTTCTGTAGGTAAACTTGCAGAAAAAATTTACTTTTACCTTTACTTACAGTTAATTCAAAGCCAATGCTCGTTTTTTCTATAATCACCGCCCATGGCCACGGGTAATATTGATTGAACTTTGTTGCTTGAACTTTAGCTTTAGCTCATTTTTTGCATTCTACTTATATTTGGTGAATTAAACTTTTTTAAACTTCCAAATATTTAATATACTAAGAAAAAAGTGTATAGGAAAATCCCCAAATTTCCTTAACATTTTCTTGCATAACAAAAGGAAAATTTAAGTTTGCAATTTCTTGGTATTGGAAAATATTCTTTGTGAAAATTTTTGCTTTTCTTGTAAAAACAACTTTTCTTTTCGTTTCACTGCTTACCTTATTCATAAAACTTTGGCTTATGGATAAAAGAACTTCCTTTTACACCCACCACCATGGGAAGGGGGGTCTACTAGTCTAGTCATGCCGTATGTAACACTTTGAAATATTGATCTGCGTCCCTATAAAGGCCACCGTAGCGCAGAAGTTTGCATTTCCGCCTATGACGCTGAACGCCTGGGTTCGAATCCTGGCGAGACCATCAGAAAAAATTTTCAGAAGTGGTGTTTCCCTCCTAATGCTGGCATCATTTGTGAGGTAGTATGCCATGTAAAACCTTCCCTCCAAAGAGGGAGGGAATAAAAAAAGGAGGTCCCTTATCATTGAGCTTAAACTTGAATCGGATAGCACTCATTGATATGTGAGAAGTGTGGTCCCTGTTCCTTGGAAAATTTGCATTTTGGCAAAAATTTAGCACGAGGTGTTTCGTATGACTTCCAACAACTATGCCATGTATGGTCTAAATCGTTTCAGAACCTGATATGGCTCCAATAGCATTTCAAAAGGCATTAAGTTCGGCTGGACCGCATTTTAGATGCCCACTGCGCCACGCCGTTTCGACTCGACTGACCAAACTGCTTGATAAAAGCACTCCTTGTTCCGATGATATAATGGCGCAGTGGCAAACTATTGCCCACTCTATGGAAAATGCCGCGAAATCCGTACTTGGGTTCCGAAAGTATCCTCCAAGAAACCTATGGTACGACCAAGAGTGTCAAGATGCTACTGAAGCCAAAAATGCGGCATATACAGCAACCTTGCAATCAGTAGCAATGCGCCAGATGAAGGAGAGGTATCGGCAGAAAAGGAGAGAGGAGAAACGTCCTTTCCGCAGAAAGAAAAAGGAAAAATGAAAGACGTGAGTGTGAGCGAATTGAGATGTACAGGAGTCAGAATGAAGTCCGGAAATTCTACCAAAGAACTAAACATCAAACCGATGGCTTTGGTGCAGGTACATAGTCCTGCAGAGACAAAGAAGGAAATCTGGTAACTGACACAGATAACATGCTGAGGATATGGAAAGAACATTTTACCCAACTGCTAGTGTCCGATGTTGGCGGAGACCGAAGAGGAGACCGCAGAACCAATCCCTGATGATGGTGTAGAATGTTTTCCTCCTAGACAGAAAGAAGTCCAAGTAGCAGTGATACGAGTAAAGAACAACAAGGCAGTAGGAGCCGACGGGTTGCCCGCTGAACTATTTAATACCGGGGGCTACAAGCTGATAAGGCATATGCATCAGCTTACCTGCGCAATCTCGCTAGGAGAACGAATACCTGATGATTGGAACCTCAGCATACTATGTCCCGTACACAAGAAAGGAGACAAGACGGAATGTGCCAACTACAGAGGAATAAGTCTTCTCCCCATCGCATACAAGATAGTTTCGAGTGTTTTGTGTGAAAGATTAAGACCTAAAGTCAATGAGATAATTGGGCCCTATCAATGGGGCTTTAGACCTGGTAACCCTGGACCAGATCTTCACACTGCGCCAAATCCTGGAAGAGACCCGAGAAGGAAAAATCAACACCTACCATCTCTTTGTTGACTACAAAGCCGCCTTCGATACTCCTTTACGTTTAAAGGTATTTCAAGTCATGTCTGAGTTTGGTATCCCTGCCAAATTTATACGACTCTGCAGGATGACAATTGCCAAACGAGGTTGCAGACAAGGAGACAGCCTATCGTGTGATCTCTTTAAAATCCTGCTGGAGAAGATTATACGAGATGCAAATGTGAATAGGTATGGCACCCTAATCACAAGAGAACACATGCTACTCGCCCATGCCGAACGACGGCGATGTATGAACCACGAGCTGTATGAGCTGTAAGACGACGATAGCATATCCATGCTCTGTAGGAGTCAAGGCGGCTGCATCTTCTGAATCGTAATGGAGGCAGAACTACTCTGGATTGCCGGGGAAGGCCAATTCCGTCAGGTGCAACGGCAGGCGGCAGACACGGTTGCAGACCGTAACTGCAACCGCTTTATCTAGAGCTGAACCTCTTGCTCTAGATCATGTAGATCTACCTTAAGGTCGGTGGATACCTATCCACAAGATGATGATTTGGATGGTCCCTGCGATAACAGCCCAGAAGGTTTTTGTTTAGTCAGCATGTAGCCATGTCTTCGCACTGGTAGGATCTTTGTCTCCTGATGGAGGTGGTCCACATGAGAACTGAGGAGACAGCCCGTCGCAGTTTGGAGGGCGACATTCTGACAGATCTGAATATTATTCCACTGCGTGTCACAAAGTTGACGTGACCACACTGGCGCTGCATAACTTACCACAGACCGGCCAATTGCTTTGTACGTGGTCAACAAGGTTTCTTTGTCTGCACCCCAAGTGCTGCCAGCGAGTGACTTGAGGACCTTGTTTCTACTTTTGACTTTATTGCAGATTGCTGTGGCATGTGGGGAGAAAGTGTAGGAGCTGTCAAATGTGACGCCAAGTATTTTGGGACACTTGATGGTCGGAATCATTTCTCCATCGACCATCACAGTCAGCTCAGTATTCATCTCACGCGTATTTGTAGTGAACAGTGTGGCTGAAGATTTGGTGGCGGATATCTTCAGATTTCTTGCAGCGAAATATGAGGCAAGCTCGTTGAGGTAGACGTTCAACCTATCGCAGATGTCATCAATGGGTAGGGGGCCTGATGCCATGATCGTACAATCGTCCGCATATGATACGATCTCTATGCCGTCTGGAGGAGGTGGGATGGAGGATAGGTAGAGGTTAAACAGAGCCGGAGATATCACCCCACCTTGGGGAACTCCCTGTTTCACTCTACGGTGTTTTGACTTCTTATCCCTAAATTCCACAAATGACTGGCGGCCACATAGATAATTCGCGACCCAACGTTTCAGGTCTGGCTGGAGGGACGTGTTGGCGATGTCCTCAAATAATTTGGCATAGCTGACCGTGTCGAATGCCTTCGATAGGTCCAGTGCCACGAGGACCGTCCTTTGTGTAGGTCGGTTGGGATGGTAAATGGGCCAACTCGGTCCAAGTTTTGATATAGCTGCCATATAAAACTATCTTGGATCTTGACTTCTTGAGCCACTAGAGGGCGCAATTCTTATCCGATTTGAAAATTATTTTGTTATGATATCCAATAAATGTGCCAAGTATGGTCTAAATCGGTCCATAACCTGATATAGCTGCCATATAAACCGATCTTGGGTCTTGACTTCTTGAGCCTCTAGAGGGCGCAATTCTTATCGGATGGGAATGAAATTTAGCATGACGTGTTTCGTTATGACTTTCAACAACTGTGCCAATTTTTTTCAAATCGGTCTATAACCTGATATAGCTGCCATATAAACCGAACTTGGGTCTTGACTTCTTGAGCGTCTAGAGGGCGCAATTCTTATCTGATTTGAATAAAATTTTGCACGAAGCATTTTGTTATGATATCCAACAACTGTGCCAAGTATGGGTCAAATTGGTCCATAACTTGATATAGGTGCCTATAAACCGATCTTGGGTCTTGACTTCTTGAGCCTCTAGAGGGCGCAATTCTTATCCGATTGGAATGAAACTTTGCATGACGTGTATCGCTATGACTCTCAACAACTATGCTAAATTAAGATCAAATCGGTCAATAGCCTGATATAGCTTTCATATAAACCGATCTAGGGTCTTGACTTCTAGAGCCTCTAGAGGGCGCTATTCTTATCCGATTTGAATGAAATTTTGCACGAAGTATTTTGTTATGAGATCCAACAACTGTGCCAAATAAGGTTCAAATCGGTTCATAACCCGATATAGCTGCCATATAAACCGATCTGGGATCTTGACTTCTTGAGCCTCTAGAGGTCGCAATTATTATCCGATTTGCCTGAAATTTTGTACGAGGGATCCTCTCATGACCATTGGCATACGTGTTTATTATGGTTTGAATCGGTCTATAGCCTGATACAGCTCCCTTATATATCGATCTCTCTATTTGACTTCTTGAGTCCCCAAAGGGCTCAATTCGTATTCGAATTGGCTGAAATTTTTCACAGGTCTCCAACGTATAATTTTATTGTGGTCCAAACCGGACCATATCTTGATATCGCTCTAATAGCAGAGCAAATCTTTTGTTATATCCTTTCTTTCTGCCTAAGAAGAGATGCCGGGAAAAGAACTCGACAAATGCGATCCATGGTGGAGGGTATATAAGATTCGGCCCGGCTGAACATTGCACGCTTTAACTTCTCATCTCTAAATTCCTCATTTTCTAGACACCCGAAACTGTAAAAGTGTTTAAAGACTGATTGAGGTCAGTAGTAAAGTACTCAACTCCAAGTAGATCCAGATTCTTCAGCATCAGTGTAGAGATTCCATTGGGCCCAACTTCGCCCATCGGCTAGGAGACCACGGATACGACGAATGACTCTCTTCCTTACCCTGTCACTTTCGGGATGCACAATAATTTGAGGGTTGCACAACCTGAAGATCCTCTTCGGATCAGTCACAGTAACGTCGCCTAAAGTGACTAAAGTCCTGTCATCCACTCTACCGGGATTCGAGAATGACTTAACAGTAGACCACAGCTTGCCTAAATTACATTGCTCCAAGTATTTCAGCCACAAATTCCGGTGTCAGTTCATTGAAGCGGCGATTGGTGTACTCTCTGAAGCCAGACCAATCGGCTTTCGTCTGGTTGATAAACAGCTGGCGCTTAGAGGTTATGAAGTCGGGTGGTCGGACGATGTTGAGAATTATGGCGGTTGAGGGTTGAACAACCTTTCGCTCCTCTTCGAATCATTCACAGTTATGTCGCCAAAAGTGACTGAGGTCCTGTCATCCAGTCTACCGGAGTTCGAGAGTGACTTAATGCCACAGCTTGCCTAAATTACATTGCTCCTAGTGTTCCAGCCAAAAATTCCGGTGTCACTTCATTGAAGCGGTGATTGGTGTATCCTCTGAAGCCAAGCCAATCTTCCTTCTTCTGGTTGATAAACGACTCGCGCTCAGAGGTTATGAAGTTGGGTGTTCGGTTGATGGTGAGAATTATGGAGAGGTGGTCTGATCCCAAAGAAATGACGGCTTGCCAGCATACGTCTCTCTGGGGATCAGGGAATACAACGAAAATATCTGGCGAGTGGCTGCAAATACAAATTTTGCCCATGAACATTCCATTAGGGAACAGGGGCAAACTTCTCACATATCAATGAGTGCAGTCCGATTCAAGTTTAAGCTCAATGATAAGGCGCCTCCCTTTTATAGCCGAGTCCGAACGGCGT
Organism: Stomoxys calcitrans; assembly: GCF_963082655.1. Classification (NCBI taxonomy): domain Eukaryota; kingdom Metazoa; phylum Arthropoda; class Insecta; order Diptera; family Muscidae; genus Stomoxys; species Stomoxys calcitrans. The sequence goes on along the minus strand of NC_081556.1, from coordinate 140,714,697 downwards.
GCCGCAGTGAGACACCTCTTTGGAGAGAAGTTTTTTCATGGCATAGTTCCTCACAAATGTTGCCAGCATTAGGAGGGGAAAATCACCGCTGAAATTTTTTTCTGATGGTTTCACCGGAATACGAACCCCGGCGTTCAGCGTCATAGGCGGACATGCAAACCTTTGCGCTATGGTGGTACGAGCCGCTACACTTCCTCTTAATCCTAGTGGGGGCATCCTCAATTACCGTGCAAAACGTGGAGCCTTCAATCTGCTCTGCCAAACCTATGCCCCGCTGGTCGTTACCTAAGGGAGAATGCCATGAAATGTCTTCTAGAACCAGACGATTATGGCCAGATAGTAGCCCTCTTATGTTGGGCTTGTAAGCCTGGCCATTAATTGGGACACAGCCACCAACCGATGGTATGTACACTTTGTATAGCTTTATCTTGGCAGTACCGGAACTGAAAGCTATCCCCATGCACTCCATGTGGGGGTCTCCAGCGCCAGGTGCAGGCGACATGGGTCTATATTGAACGGAATAGTGTATCACGAAAGCCAATCGCCCGACTCCATTCCTTAAGCGATCCTTACGTTGCACATTGTATATGTGACAACTGTGCAAGCTGCAGGTGTGGGTCAGCTTTGTATCCTAGATCGCAGCAAGCAATATGTTCTTCAGACTCATAAAATTCACTTTCACGTCGATCTTCCTTCGGAGACCGTCTCAATTCGACTGCTTAAATGATACACTTCCCGGCTTTGGCCCGACAGTATTGAGGCTGGGATGCTGTTCGTATATTGCCGCATGTAAGAGGTCGGGGGGTGTGACATAATTCGACGACGAGATTGTAGAAGGCGACAACGACGACGTTTTCGACCCTTTTCTGGCTATGTTACCATAGCACCTTGCAACATATTCAGTGTGACTATACTCCCGTAGTGATGTAAGACCAGAGCAAAATCGGAAATGTGCCCAACCCATACACCGGTTACACCTCACCGCACCGACCGATGATGGAGGTTGGTTCTGGCAAGCCGAACAGAACCAGGGTCCGGGATTCTCTTCAATCCCTGCACGGACCAAAAGCGTGCGGAAATATGCCTCTCCCGGGATATGCCTCTCCCATGCCGAAAAAAGGACGAACACATACACTGAGACGGCAAACCTTGCCGATGAGGATTCCATCGGGTCAATCCGGTGCGTACAACCGGCTGCCATGGGATTATATGATGATTAATATGTCCATGGTGGTGGGTATCCAAACTTTGGCACGGCCGACCTTAACACATTTTTACTTTTTTATTTATTTATTTTTTTTTTTGAATAGTAGTTGAGACTTGTATTAAGATTACCTTATATTGGCCAGGTTAAAAGTTGCTTAAATTCATTTGTAGCACACACACACACAATTTTGACTTAGAGAAGAGCATCTCAAATTCTTTGAATCTTTCACTCATATGGACTTATTGGATTCCTTCTTAATTTTCCCCTCAATATTGCAATACTAAAGAAGAAAGTTGAATGGAAGGCAAAACAATAATTGAATTGTCAATCGAAAATGATTGCAATCAGGATTGCAATCAGAGAAAGTTTAACAATATGAGAAATCCTTATGCCACAGAAGATTTCAATACAATCAAGGCTAACTTAACCAAATAAGAAACATTTGGAAAGAGAGCGAGATAAGCAGAGAGATAGAGAGGGAGAGATAGAGAGGGAGAGATAGAGAGGGAGAGATAGAGAGGGAGAGATAGAGAGGGAGAGATAGAGAGGGAGAGATAGAGTTAAAGAGACTTAGAACGAACAAACTATCCTTAAAAAAATCGATTTGGACCACAGATGAACCAATCATGCAAATGATTACAAAATTCGATTGAATTGTTTACTACGAAATACTTACATGAAGTTGCTGCTTGGGACAACAACAAAATGATCCATTTGCAGAAGCAGCAGCATTATGTAAAGCTACTTGGAATAAAACAAAATGCAAGGATATCAATTCAAATGAAAAGGAAACCGAAGCTATTTTTTTATTTCCAGCATGCAAACCGAATGCACTCTTGCAGAGTAGACACACTTCAAACGTATGTGGCAATCACAAATTCCAAGAATTGGTGTTTTTTTCATGTTTATATCCTAAGGATGTGTGTCCTTAATAGCTATGAGAAAGAAACACAAATACAGGGAGTAACAAAGATTGGTCTTGGATGATGGATTGGATGGATTTGGAGCTACAGTATGCTAGGTCCTACCGAAATGAAATCCTGGCTGGGATAGCAGCTTTAACAAAATAAGTTCCAATCGGTGCGGACGTCGAGAAATTCAAACTCTACTCTACTCTACTCTACTCTACACTCTACACTCTACACTCTACACTCTACACTCTACACTCTACACTCTACACTCTACACTCTACACTCTACACTCTACACTCTATACTCTACACTCTACACTCTACACTCTACAATCTACACTCTACACTCTACACTTTACACTCTACATTCTACACTCTACACTCTACACACTACACTCTACACACTGCACTCTACACTCTACACACTACACTCTACACTCTACACTCTACAGTCTACACTTTACACTCTACATTCTACACTCTACTCTACACTCTACTCTACTCTACACTCTACTCTACACTCTACTCTACACTCTACTCTACACTCTACTCTACACTCTACTCTACACTCTACTCTACTCTACACTCTACTCTACACTCTACTCTACACTCTACTCTACACTCTACTCTACACTCTACTCTACACTCTACTCTACACTCTACTCTACACTCTACTCTACACTCTACTCTACACTCTACTCTACACTCTACTCTACACTCTACTCTACACTCTACTCTACACTCTACTCTACACTCTACTCTACACTCTACTCTACACTCTACTCTACACTCTACTCTACACTCTACTCTACACTCTACTCTACACTCTACTCTACACTCTACTCTACACTCTACTCTACACTCTACTCTACACTCTACTCTACACTCTACTCTACACTCTACTCTACACTCTACTCTACACTCTACTCTACTTCTACTCTACACTCTACTCTACTTTACTCTACACTCTACTCTACACTAATCTGGATAAAATATGATCCAGGTATTTCAAAATACGTTTGAAAAATAGTCATAGGTGGCGAATTGTGGGTCTATGCGTATAAGCCCGAAACAAATCAAAAACCGACAGTCTGGGTCTTCGAAGTCGAGCCATATATAACGAAAGTTGCCCATAGCATTTCGAAGCAAATGGGCGCCTGTTCTTTCGGCAAAACTGGTCATGTGGTGACCAATTTTACATCACAAACTAAAAATCTTGTGTATGTTTTTCATTACCTTTCCTTAGCATGTCCTGCAATAGATATACTTGGCCCATGACCTCCTTCAGCCTCAGCTTACATTTTTGATGCCATCCCTCCTACTATTGTAACCTGAAAAATCCATCCCATAACATAAGTCATTGCCTTCCTGTGAAGGACATTAATGTTTGTGTTTTTTTGCCATGCTTGCAAAGAACCCCCCCCCCCCCCCCACAGCACGTGTACCGACCTTCAGTAATCGGAGACCAAAATTAATGGAACATTTAGTCTAGGCAAATGCATTGCAATTTGTTTGCACTCGAACTTTGGCACTTGGTAGCAAGAGTGAAAGAAGATGCTTTCAGATCGCACCTCATCCCCTCGAACATCTTCCATCTCCCAGGTGATGAAGTGAAACAGGTGTGTTGTCAATTTGAACATGGTATGTTTGACCATTGAAAGATTAGATTTTGATTACTTTCAATTAATTTTCCAATGAGGCTTTGGTCAATTGGTTTATTTTGTTTTCCTAAGGCAACAGCACTTGCATATCTTTTTGCCCTACTAACTGCACACAGCACGTGTAAGTGTAGTGGAGATTTGGGATGTCACATCGTGTGAGGCAAGAAGGTTTCGTTTTTGAAAGAAATACCCACAGCTATGCTGTAGTTGTGTTTATATTGGAAATTTAATATCCATACCTGCACATAGACGTTATTAGAAATGTAAACAAAGTCGGGCAATGCTCTATAAGTAACTGGTAAGGAAAGGCAAAGGTGGGGGGTGCCGACTATATAATACCCTACAATAACCCCATAAGTGTTTCAGATGGGTAATAAAACAATTCTTATGAAATTTACAGCAAATTTACAACAACTTACAAAACTACAACAACTTGTACCAAAATTCAGCTAAATCAGGTAATAAATGCGCCTTTTATGACCTTAAATCGACAGATCGGTATACATGACAGCTATTTCCACATATAGACCGATCTGGAGCATACACGGCACGGATGTCAAAGAGCCTAACACGGCTCACAGTGCCAAATTTAAGTGAAATCGGGAGAGCGATATAAGCCCCACACAACTCACTCTGCCAAATTTCAGCGAAATCGGGAGAGATCGGTCTATTTGCCAGCTATATCCAAATCTGGACCTATCTGTGCCATAATGCAGAAGTATGTCAAGGGGTTTACCTTAACTCACTGTCCCAAATTTCGGCGACATCGTACAATCAATGCCCCTTTTATGGGCCTAAGACCCTAAATCAGAGGATCGGTCTATATGGCAGCTATATCCAAACCTGAACCGATCTGAGCCAAATTGACAAAGGATGTCGAAGGGCCTAACACAACTCATACCCACCATTCTTCGGTGGTGGGTATAAAAAAGAACCTGTGTAAAGTGATGCCAGCCTTAGCTTCAATAACCTAATATAGCTCTCATATGAACCGATCTTGGGTCTTGACTTCTTGAGCCTCTAGAGGGCGCAATTCTTATCCGATTTGAGTGAATTTTTGCACGACGTGTTTTGTTATGATATCCAGCAATTGTGCCAAGTATGGTTCAAATCGGTTCATAACCTGATATAGCTGCCATACAAACCGATCTTGGATCTTGGTTCAAATCGGTCCATAACCTAATATAGCTGTCATATAAACCGATCTTGGGTCATGACTTCTTGAGCCTCTAGAGGGCCCAATTCTGATCCAATTGGAATGAAAGTTAGCTCGATGTGTTTTTTTACGAGATCCAACTACTGTGCCAAGTATGGTTCAAATCGGTTCATAACCTGATACTGCTACCATGTAAACCGATCTTGGATCTTGACTTCTTGATCCTCTAGAGGGAGCAATTCATTCAATTCGAATGGAATGAATTTTTGTACGACGTGTTTTGTTATGGCTTCCAACAACTGTGCCAAGTATGGTTCAAATCGGTCCATAACCTAATATAGCTGTCATATAAACCGATCTTGGGTCTTGACTTCTTGAGCCTCTATAGGCCGCAATTCTTATCCGATTTGAATGAATTTTTGCACGCAGTATATTGTTATGATATCTAACAACTGTGCCAAGTATGGTTTAAATCGGTTCATAACCTGTTGTAGCTGCCATACAAACCGATCTGGGATCTTGACTTCTTGAACCTCTAGAGGTCACAAATATTATCCGATTTGCCTGAAATTTTGTAAGACGGATCCATGTCATGACCATCAACATACGTGTTTATTATGGTATGAATCGGTCAATGGCCTGATACAGCTCCCATATTAATCGATTCCTCTATTTGACTTCTTGAGCCCCCAAAGGGCGCAATTCTTATTCGAAGTGTCTGACATTTTACACAGGTCTCCAACATATAATTTAATTGTGGTCCAAACCGGACCATATCTTGATATCGCTCTAATAGCAGAACAAATCTTTTCTTATATCCTTTTTTTGCCTCAGAAGAGATGCCGGGAAAAGAACTCGACAAATGTGATCCATGCTGTAGGGTATATAAGATTCGGCCCGGCCGAACTTTGGACTTTTGTACCTGTTTTTTTTTTTTTTCTAAGAATATATCATGCTTTCGGGTTTCCCTTTAGATTTTCAATTGATTTTCCAAAGCATTGCATCATCAAGAGCAACTCTATTGATCAGTGCAATAATGTCCTCTTCATTAGATATTATTGGAAAGAAGCATTTTTTCCATTGATTGGATGTTATTTGATAGCATACTTGGCTGCATACATAAAAGGGCATTCATATAAATTGAATTAAGCTCGAACTAAGAGGACATATTCAGCATTAAAGAAGCAAGCAAACTAGATATCTAAAGCATAAAAGAGTAATTCGAAAGTTAATAAAAAATATATGTGGCGAGAAAATCAAGAATACTTTTGTAGCTGAAAGGTCAAGGGTGCTATATCAAAAACTGAACCGATTTCGAGCAAACTTCTCAGATATTGTGGTAGTCGTCGAGGAAGGCTTTGTGCAAAATTTTGGCAAGATTGGTCAATAAATGCGCTTGCTGTAAGCCAAGAAGTTAAAATAGGGCTATACATATATATGGGAGCTATATCCAAATCTGAACCGATTTTTTCCAATTTCAATAGGCTTCGTCTCTAGTCCAAAAAACATGCCTGTACCAAATTTGAAGATGATCGGATGAAAACTGCGACCTGTACTTTGTACACATATTAACATGGACAGACGGACAGACAGACAGAAAAATAGACAGACGGATAGACAGATAGACGGACAGATAGACAGGCGGACAGACGGACATAGCTTAATCCGTCTTTCTGTTTCTTTGTCAGTCTGTTTGTTTGTCAGTCTGTCTGTAGGTCTGTCTACTCGTCTGAAAGAGAGAAGGAAGAGAGACGAAAGAGAGAAGGAAGAATGATAGACCCATTGATAGGTTAGGCTATGTCCGTCTGTCTGCCTGTCCATCTGTCCATGTTAATTTGGGTACAAGATACCGGCAGGAATTTTTTTCGATTTTCTTCAAATTTGGCACAAGCATTTTCTTGAGCGTAGAAACGAAGCCTGTTGAAATTGGAAAAAATCGGTTCAGATTTGGCTATAGCTCCCTTATATATGTTCATCCGATTTGGACTGAAATTGCATTTATAACGTCATTTGTTGACCGATTCTCACGAATTTTTTCACGAGGGGTTTTCTTGCGAGTCTCAACATTACTGGTGAATTTTATAGAAATCGGTTCAGATTTCGATATAGCTCCCATAATTATATCCGATCGATTTGGACTGAAGTTGAAATTATATTCTCATTTGTGAACCAATTCTCACGAAATTTTGCACGAGGGATTTTCTTATGAGTCTCGACATTATTGGTGAATTTTATAAAAATCAGTTCAGATTTGGATATAGCTCCCATATATATGTTCCATCGATTTGGAGTAAAATTGCATTTAAAGCAACATTTGTCAACAGATTCTCACGAAATTTTGCACGAGGGATTCTCTTACAAGTCTCGACATTATTGGTGAATTTCATTCAAATCGGTTCAGATTTAGATATAGCTCCCATATATATGTTCGTCCGATTTGGATTAAAACTGCATTTATAACGCCATTTGTAAAAGAATTTTCATGAAATTTTGCACGAAAGATTCTCTTATAAGTCTCAATATTTTTGGTGAATTTCATTCAAATCGGTTCAGATTTAGATATAGCTCCCATATATATGTTCGTCCGATTTAGACTAAAATTGCAATTTTATCCTCATTTGTAAACGAATTCCCACGAAATTTCACGCGAGGTGTTCCCTTATAAGTCTTAATATTATTGGTGAATTTCATAGAAATCGGCTCAGATTTAGATATAGCTCCCATACATATGTTCGTCCGATTTGGACTAAAATTGCATTTAAAGAGTCATTTGTAAACCGATTTTCACGAAATTTTGCACGAAGGGTTCTCTTATAAGTCTCAATATTATTGGTGAGTTTCATGGAAATCGGTTCAGATTTAGATATAGCTCCGATATATATGTTCGTCCGATTTGGACTAAAATTGCATTTAAAGCGTCATTTGTAAACCAATTCTCATGAAATATTGCACGAGGTATTCTCTAATAAGAAATTTGGGCAAATTTAAAATTCGGCGACGTAGCCTGCCTATCCAATGTGGTAAAGGATATCAAAAGGTCGTCTTTGCCCGACTTTAGCTCGCCCTTACTTGTTTTTGTATTAATGTGCTATCAATACCTTTGGTATCAATATTTCGTTCGCTGTAGTGATGTTGGGTATAATTACGATGGAGAACATCTCTAAACGCAATTATTCCCTTTACTAGATTCTCTTAAAACCATCATATATTCCCTAGGCACAGTATGGCCATGAATTTGAATCGCATGTTTGATAACTAACACTGCATTGCCATAATTATGCACAATATCACAATTTCTCTCTGCAGTTTCCTTTCGCAAACTTTAATTTTAATACTTTAATCTATACCTGGGCATCGTGTGCCGATTTGATGACAGTCCACAATATTGGATTGCGTATCGGAATATCATTGAAGTGTAAACAGAATGTATGCATACAATATATGGGCATATAAATTCAACTCTGGCCATCGGTACGTATGAGTGCTGTAAGCATGTGGTCTGTGGTCAATGTTACACATACGCCCAGGTGGCCATTCATATTCACAAGAACACTAGACTACCAATCTGTGGGAATATGACAAAACACCATAACTAGAGTTGTCATATTGCCACAAAAACATTTAAAAAGCCTACAAAACTTTTTGTTTAAAAATTTGGGCAAATGTTAGAAGATAGATAACATGACTATCTTTCTTTTAACATTTGGCTAAATTTATAGCAAATTAACTTAGCATAAAATTTCTGCGAAATCAGGCAAAAACAAGTAAGGGCAGGCTAAAGTCGGGCGAAGGCGACCTTTTGTAACCTTACACCACATTGGATATGCAGGCTAAGTCGCCGAATTCAAAATTTCCTTAAATTTCTATCAAAATCCGTACATATTGTAGGAGCCATAGAGTTAATCTTTGTGCACCGATTTCTATTAAATTCAATAGTAATACCGGGAGTCATAAGGGAATCCTTTGTGTCAATTTTCGTGTAAATATGGTAACAAATGACCAAATTATTTCAATACTTGTCCAAATCGGACGAACATATAGATGGGAGCTATATCTAAACCTGAGCCGATTTCTATGAAATTCATCAATAATGTGGAGACTTATAAGAGAAACAATTGTGGACAATTTCGTGAGAATCGGTTTACAAATAACTCTTTAAATGCAATTTTAGTCTATATCGGACGAACATATATACGGGAGCTATATCTAAATCTGAACCGATTTCTATGAAATTCACCAAAAAAATTGAGACTTTAAAGAGATCCTCTCTTGCAAAATTTCCTGAGAATCAATTCATAAATGACGCTTTAAATGCAATTTTAATTCAAATCGGATGAACATATATATGGGAGCTATACCTTAATCTGGACCGATTTCCATGAAACTCACCAATAATATTGAGACTTATAAGAGAACCCATCGTGAAAATCGGCTTACAAATGACGCTTTAAATACAATTTTAGTCCAAATCGGACAAACATATAGATGGGAGCTATATGTAAATCTGAGCCGATTTCTATGAAATTAACCAATAATGTTGGGACTAATAAGAAAATCTTTTGTGCAAAATTTTGTGAGAATCGGTTCACAAATGAGGATATAATTGCAATTCTAGTCCAAATCGGACGAACATATATATGGGAGCGATATCTAAATCTGAACGGATTTCAATGAAATCCAGCGATTATGTCGAAACTTAGAAAGTCCCTAGTGCCAAATTTTGTGAGAATCGGTTTACAAATGACGTAATAAATGTAATTTTAGTCCAAATCGGAACATATATAAGGGATCTATATCTAAATCTGAACCGTTTTCTGTGAAATTCACCGATTATGCCTATACTTGTTAGGGAATCCCTCGTGCAAAATTTTGTGAGAACCGGTTTACAAATGACGTTATAAATGCAATTTTAGTCCAAATCGGACGAACATATATATGGGAGCTATATCCAAATCTGAACCAATTTTATCCAATTTTAATAGGCTTTGTCTCTACACCCAAGAAAATGCTTTTGCCAAGTTTGAAGAAGATCGGGTGTAAATTGCGGCTTGCACTTTGTATACAAAATAAGATGGACAGACGGACAGATAGACAGACGGACAGGACGTCAGATAGAGTTAAATCGAATCAGAAAGTCATTCTGAGTTGATCGGTAGATTTATCAATGGGTCTACCTCTCTTCCTTCTGGGTGTTACAAACAAAGTCACAAAGTTATAATACCTTGTACCTCAGTATTGGTGTAGGGTATACTAAAGCCGCTAGGGGCTGTAGTAGGCTAATCGGAAGATCGGTATACATGGAAACTATATCAGGCTAGAGGCCGATTTGGACCTTACATGGCATGAATGTACAAAGTCGAAACTGAACACTGCGTGCAAAATTTCGTCAAAATCGGATAACAATTGCGGCTTCCAGGGACACACGATCTCTAATCGGGAGAGTGGCTTATATGGGAGCTATGTCAGATTGTAGACCGATTTTCACCTTACTCGGTATGGTGGTTTTCGGGATAACCACCGCCGAAAAGTGTATGATGGTCTCGCCAGGATTTTAGCCCAGGCGTTCAGCGTCATAGGCGGACATGCTAACCTCTGCGCTGCGGTGGCCTCCACATAAATAGGAGGTATCCGCGCAAAATTCTAGCGGCTAACTAGGATGGACAGACTGACGAATGGACGGACATATCTAAATGGACTAAGATTGTCAAGACGATCAAGAATATATTTCAAGTTGTTACAAACGGAATGTACTACGATATACTCCGAAAGAGGGTGGTATTTATACTGAAGCCTGGCAAGGCAAGTTATGCGACACCAAAGACCTACAGACCTATAAGCCTTACCTCCTTTCTGCTCAAAACAATGGAACGTATTGTGGATACCATGATAAAGAGTAGGACATCCATCCCAACGATGGATCCATACCTACGTAGGACATCCATGCCTACGTCTAGGGAAGGTCGTTGGAGACAGCCATGCACGGGATTGTGCATAAAATAGAAGAATCCTTTGATGCCAAGATGTACACATTGGCGGTAGGCATTGATATCGCATAACATCGAGAGTGAGCTTTACAAAGTGCGGACCGACACTTTGATTCAATCTTTAGACCAGTACCGCTAGAACCGGGTCCTTAGAGACTGGATAAACCATATGCTAAGGGACAGGTGGATACATTATGGGCCCCATGACATGAATATAAGGGAGAAAGTGTCACAGGGCACCCACAGGGGGGCATTTGATCACCACTCTTATGGGTGACCACCATTAATGACCTATTACGGATACTGACTGAGGAGGGATTTGAAAGTGTCTGCTGTGCATACGGTGTTATAATACTTTCGAATCCGGATCCGAATCAGCTGTGCAGAAGGGGGGAAAGGGTCTTGTAGATGACATACGATTGGTTTAGACACAGGGGTGTCAATGTTAACCCAGAAAAGATTGCATGCTCACCAGAAAGACGAAGGTGGGCCAATTTGATGCACCAAGTTTCCTCAGATATCGAACAATTTCGATATCTGGCAAGGTCAAATACTTAGAAGTGATCTTGGACATTCAGTAGAATACCGAGAAGGCCCATAGATGTTGGGCACTTTGTAGACGGGCTGTATGCTCGAAATGGGGCCTGAGTGCAAGCATAGCCCACTGGTTCTACTGGAGTGTGATTAGACTGGTACTTACTTACCATAGAGATCTGGCTTGGTGGGATGGGGCAGATTAATATCTGACCTAACCTAACCTATTTATGCCTCAGTAGTTTGGTGGACTGCGATGGAGAAAACGAGCAATGCAAGTATAATACAACAGGTTCAGAGAACATATTGTCTTGGCATAGGTGGAGCGATGAGGACCACGCTCACTAGGGCATTGGAGACCATTCTAGATTTTGGGCAATAGACATACGGATTAAGTGTGAGACAGCCTCTGCGGCTATGAAACTTAAGGCCATGGGAGAATGGATTGAGGGTAGAAGCAGGTTATACCATACACCATGAGAAAATACTTGAGAACGAGTGCGAGATACTGCAGCCAGCGTTGGACAGTGTTGGATTGATGGAACCCAGATATTGTCATCTGGAAGGTCATGCTACACAAAAGGATCAAAACTAGAGGCTGGGGGGTCTACATTGAGAACCCAGGGACTGAGAACTGTTTTAGACTGCCTGACTATAATACGATAATGCAGTTAGAGATCTGGGTGATCGCGGAATGGATAGACATACAGATTATGTGTGAGATTTAAGGTGATGGGAGGCTATGAGATTTAAGGTGATGGGAGAATAGATTGAGGATAGGAGCAGGTCATACCATCGCGGCGACGATAGGAAACTCGAATGGATTATAATAGGATTCCTATCGGATACCTGAGATGACTCTTGAGGTCGAGTGCGAGACACTACTGCCAGCGGCACTGTCTTGGATTGACGGAACCCTGGTATTGCCATCTGGAAGATCATGTTACACGGATGGATCAAAGCTAGAGGACAAAGTGGGCCTGGGGGTCTACATTGAGAATCCAGGGACTGAGATCTGTTTTAGAGTGCATGACCATAATACGATAATGCAGGTGGAGATCCGAGTGATCGGGAATGCTTGAGGCTGACGCGAGGACATCGGGTGTGAACATTTTTACGGACAGTAAACAGGCCATCAGGGCAATAACTACCAGAGCGATGAGGTCACAAATAGTCAAGAGAGTTAAGAAGGAGATCGACGCCTTCTCTGAGGATGGCACAATTCGCATTGTTTGGGTGCAGGGTCATAGGGAAGTAACTAGAAATGAAAAAGCAGACAATTTGGCAGTAAAGGCCAGAGGAATGCCGTCAATTAACTTGGTTGATCCGAAACTCGACGCATCTGGGTAATCGCACAATGCATGAGGTGGTGTGGTTTTAACGCGAGGACATCGAGTGTGAACATCTTTACGGACAGTAAACTGGCCATGAGGGCAATAACTACCAGGACAATGAGGTCACGAACAGTCAAGAAGGGTAAGAAGGAGATTGACTCCTTCTCTGGCACAATCCTTATCGTTTGAGTGACGCGACATAAAGAAGTAAGGGGAAATGAGAAAGCAGACGATTTGGCAGAGGACTGCCGTCAATAAACTTGGTTAACCCGAAGCCTTTCGGGTCGATGCAGTCCGAGTTAAAGCAGTAATCGATGAACGGAATAGCGAAACATTCGATAGGACGGCGAAAATCCTATTGGGAGATCTGGATCATGAGAAGACGAGTTTATGACTAAAAGTAAATAACAAGGAAGTCAGTATAGCTTTCGTTATCATAACGGGAAGTAAGAAGGAAGTCAGTGTAGCTTTCGGTATCTTAACGGGACACATAGGACTACAAGCTCATGCAAAATAGGTGCGGCAAGTGATAGCATGTGTAGGGCGAGTGGGGAAAATGATGAGACGTTGGAGCATGTCCTATGTCATTGCCCCGCTTTCGCAGCCAATAGACACCGGTGTTTAGGTGGGGACACAATACCAGACATGAGTCAACAAAGGGGCGTGTTATGGACAAATATCAAGGATTTTGTAATTAGCACGGAATTTCAAAATTAGATTTTCTTTTTCGAGGTTACATTTTATACCCACCACCATAGGATGTGGGCATACTAATCTCTTCAGTCATTCAGTTTGTAAGTACTGGAAATCTTAGTCAAAGACCCCATGGGGTATATATATTCTTGATTGTCATGAATTTTCAGTCGATCAAGCCATGTGTGTATGTCCGTGTGTCCGAACGTCGGTCGAAATCATGAAAGCGGTCGAACGCATAAAGCTAGACACTTGAAATTTTACATTGATACTAACTAATGATGTAGGTCGTTAAGTATTACAAATGGGTGGTATCGGCTCAGATTTAGATATAGCTCACATATAAACCGATCTCCAGATTTGACTTTTTGAGCCCCTAGAAGCCGCAATTTTTGTCCGATTTAGCTGAAATTTTCCATGCCGTGTTCTGTTATGACTTTCAACAGCTGTGCCGAGTGCGGTCCAAATCGGTCTATAACCAGATATAGCTCCCATATAAACCGGTCTCCCGATTTGACTTTTTGAGCCCCTAGAAGCCGGAATTTTTGTCCGCTTTAGCTGAAATTTCCCATGCCGTGTTCTGTTATGACTTTCAACAGCTGTGCCGAGTGCGGTCCAAATCGGTCTATAACCAGATATAGCTCCCATGTAATCCGATCTCCCGATTTGACTTTTTGAGCCCCTAGAAGCCGCAATTTATGTCCGATTTAGCTGAAGTTTTGCATTTAGTGTTCTGTTATGATTTCCAATAACTGTGCCAAGTACGATCCAAATGGGTCTATAACCTGATATAGCACCTATATAAACCGATCTCCCGATTTGACTTCTTGAGCCCTTAAAAGCCGAAATTTTAGTCCGGTTTGGCTGAAATTTTGCATGTAGTGTTCTGTTGCAACTTCAAACAACTGTGCGGAGTACGGTAAAAATCGCTCTATAACCTGCTATAGCTCCTATATAAATCGATCCCCCAATTTGACTTCTTGAGCCCTTACTAGACACAATTTTTGTCCGATTTGGCTGAAATTTTGCATCTAATGCCCTGCAACTAAATTTATTTTGTGTAAATTTTTAGCAGAATCCAAGGTGGCGAGTGGCCAAGATTCGGCCCGCCCGAACTTTTTAGTATGTTTTTATACCCTTCACCATAGGATGGGGGTATACAAATTTCGTCATTCTGTTTGTAACTACTCGAAATATTTGTCACATTTTATGTTGATCTAGCCATGTCCGTCCGTCTGTCCGTCCGTCTGTCCGTCCGTCTGTCCGTCCGTCTGTCCGTCCGTCTGTCCGTCCGTCTGTCCGTCCGTCTGTCCGTCCGTCTGTCCGTCCGTCTGTCCGTCCGTCTGTCCGTCCGTCTGTCCGTCCGTCTGTCCGTCCGTCTGTCCGTCCGTCTGTCCGTCCGTCTGTCCGTCCGTCTGTCCGTCCGTCTGTCCGTCCGTCTGTCCGTCCGTCTGTCCGTCCGTCTGTCCGTCCGTCTGTCCGTCCGTCTGTCCGTCCGTCTGTCCGTCCGTCCGTCCGTCCGTCTGTCCGTCCGTCTGTCCGTCCGTCTGTCCGTCCATCTGTCCGTCCATCTGTCCGTCCGTCTGTCCGTCCGTCCGTCCGTCTGTCTGTCGAAAGCATGCTTACTTTAGAAGAAGTCAAGCTAGCCGCTTGAAGTTTTGCACAAATACTTCTTTTTAGTGTATGTCGGTTGGGATTGTAAATGGGACATGTCAGTCCATGTTTTGATATAGCTGCCATATAAACCGATCTTGGGTCTTGACTTCTTGAGCCTCTAGAGGGCGCAATTCTCATCCGATTTGACTGAAATTTTGCACGTAGTGTTTTGGTATCACTTCCAACAACTTTGTTAAGTATTTTTCAAATCGGTTCATAATTTGGTATAGCTGTCATATATATCGATCTTGGATCTTGACATCGTGAGTCCATAGGGCGCCCAATTCTCATCCGATTTGGCTGAAATGTTGCATGATGTGTTTTGTTATGACTTTCAATAACTGTGCTAAGTATGGCGCAAATCGGTACATAACCCGATATAACTGCCATATAAACCTATCTTGGGTCTTGACTTATTGAGCCTCTAAAGGGAGCATTTCTCATCCGATTTGGAAGAAAATTTGTACAACGGCTTCTCTCATGACCTTCAACATACGTGTCTAATATGGTCTGAATCGATCAATAGCTTGATACAGCTCCCATATAAACCGATCTCCCGATTTAGCTTCTTGAGCCCCTACAAGGCGCAATTCTCATCTGAATGAACTGAAATATTACACAATGACTTCTGCGATGTTCAGCATTCATATATGGTCCGAATCGGACTATAACTCGATATAGTTCCAATAGCACAACAGTTCTTATTCAATATTCTTTGTTTGCCTTAAAAGAGATACTGCGCATGGAACTCTACAAATGCGATCCATGGTGGAGGGTATGTAAAATTCGGCCCGGCCGAACTTAGCCCGCTCTTACTTATTTTTTTTTAGTATTGAGAGCGCACAACAAGCCAATTACTGGCTTAGTTGTAGGCCCATAGTGGCATGGGACGGATTAATATCCGCACCTTATTTTCAGCCTAACCTAACCATTAGACAAGGGGTCAAATGGGGGGGGACATTAGTTGCAACCCCCAAACCAAGTATTTATTCTTTTTTTTTGCCTCTTCCCAAAATTGAAGTTTGGTGTTTTCAACTGAATTCCCAATTTGCAAATCACAATTCTCAATTCTTCGAAATTATACTAAACAAATTTGCTATCGAAAATGTTCAAATTATGTGTAAATCTTCGCCACTGACTTGCCGGAAGCCTTGCTGAGGTTACGAGTCACTAAATCACTGGTTCGATCCGTGTCCATGCTGATTATTGTTGCCCGTAAGGCAACATTTGCCTAACAAATTTCGTGAGTTTGTTCATTGGTTTTGTATGTGGTTAAACTTGCCCAAAAGCTGATATGAGCTGATTGCATGTGTGATAATTAAGTTTGTGGATTTTCCAGAGTAGAAAGATTGAGGGCCATTTGGGGGTGTTGTGAGATATTTTAAAATACTATAGAAACATTTTGCAGTACAATAGATATTTTATTTGTACAACTTTAACCATTTAAGGAAGAAGAATTAAGCACTAAACGTAGTGCTGATTTTATTGATTTTTTGATTTATTGTTAGTCGTACTTGGAATGACCCTACTTACTAAGTAATTTGCCACCAAAATGGTAAATATGCTCCTACATCTAAGAAAACAAGTAAAAGGCGTAAAGTTCCGCTGGGCCGAACTTTGGATACCCACCACCTCGGATATATATGTAAACCACCTTTCATCTTAATCGGGTGAAAAATGCATAATTTATGCCCCCATAGCATCTTTATCGAAATGTGGTCCGATTTGGATTTGGAAATTTGACACGGATATTGAGAGGTCTAATAAGTAAAAGTCATTGTTCAATTTTGTAGAATAAAATATTGGTCTTTTTGTAGCCATATCCAAATATGGATCGATCTGAACGATAAACGACACGGATGTCGAAAAGCCTAACATAAGTCACTGTGCCAAATTTAAGCGAAATCTGACAATAAGTGTGCTTCTTATGGGGCCAAGACTTTAAATCGAAAGATAGTTCTGTATGGCAGCTCCATCCAAATCTCAACCGATCTGGGCCAAATTAAAGAGGGCTGTCGAAGGGCATTACCTAACTCACTGTACCAAATTTCGACGAAATCGGACAATAAATGCGCTTTTTACGGGTTAAAAAGCTTAAATCGAAAGATCGGTCTGTATGACAGCTATATCCAAATCTCAACCGATCTGACCCAAATTGCAGAAAGTTGTTGATGGGACTAACACTACTCACTGTCCCAAATTTTGGCAAAATCGGACAATATATGCACCTTTTATGGGCCCAAAACCTTCAATCGAGAGATCGGTCTATATGACGGCTATATCCAAATCTGGGCCGATCTAGGCCAAATTGAACAAGGATGTCGAAAGGCCGAACACAACTCACTGTCCCAAATTTCGGCAAAATCTGACAATAAATGCGCCGTTTATGGTCCAAAGACCTTAAATCGAGAAATCGGTCTATATGGCAGCTATATCCAAGTCCGGACCGATCTGTGCCATTTTGCAGAAAGATGTTGAGTGTCCTAACACAACCTACTGTCCCAAATTTCGGCGAAATCGGACAATAAATGCGCCTTTCATGGTCCAAAATCCTTAAATCGAGAGATCGGTCTATATGATGGCTATATCCAAATCTGGACCGATGTGGGACAGATTGTGGAAGGGTGTCGACTGGCCTAACACAAGTCACTGTTCCAAATTTCAGCAAAATCAGAAAGAAAATGGACAAAAAAAGAATGTGTGCAAAATTTCAGCTCAATATCTATGTTTCAATTCAATAGGATTGGGGTATACTAATTTCGTCATTTTGTTTGCAACTCCTCGAAATATTCGTCTAAGACCCCATAAAGTATATATGTTCTTGATCGTCATGACATTTTAAGTCGATCTAGCCATGTCCGTTCGTCTGTCCGTCCGTCCGTCTGTCGAAAGCACGCTAACTTTCGAAGGAGTAACGCTAGCCCTTTGACATTTTGCACTAATACTTCTTCTTATTAACGTAGGTCGGTTGGGATTGTAAAGGGGCTATATCGGTCCATGTTTTGATATAGCTGCCATATATTCTGTCCCCTGCAAAATTGCCATATTATCTGCAATTTTGCAGGGGACATTTTGTTGTGACTTTCAACAGATGTGCTAAGTATAATTCAAATCGGTCCATATCCTGGTATAGCTGCAATGTAAACCGATCTGGTGTCTTGACTTCTTGAGCCTCTACAGGGAGCAACTCCTATCCTCCTTGGCTGACATTTTGCATGACGTGTTTCGTTATCACTTCGAGCAACTGTGCTAAGAATAGTTTAAATCGGCCCACGTTTTGATATATCTGCCATATAAACCGATCTTAGGTCTTGACTTCTTGAGCCTCTAGAGGGCGCTATTCTTGTCCGATTGCAATGAAATTTTGCACGACGTGTTTTGCTATGACTTTCAACAACTTTGCTAAGTATGGTTCAAATCGCTCAATATCCTGATATAGCTGCCATATAAACCGATCTGGGGTCTTGACTTCTTGAGCCTCTAGAGGGCGCAATTCTTATCCGATTGCAATGAAATTTTGCAAGACGTGTTTCGCTATGAGTTCCAACAACTTTGCTAAGTATGGTTCAAATCGATTCATAACCTGATATAGCTGCCATATAAACCGATCTGGGATCTTGATCTATTGAGCCTCTAGAGGGCGCAATTCTTATCCGATTGCAATGAAATTTTGCACGACGTGTTTCGCTATGACTGCCAACAATTGTGCCAAGTATTGTTGAAATTGGTTCATAACCTGATATAGCTGCCATTTAAACCGATCTGGGATCTTGACTTCTTGAGCCTCTAAAGGTCGCCATTATTATCCGATTTGCCTGAAATTTTGTTGTGGGCGTTTTTGTGGGTTTGGGTCGACCCCCTATATGCTAGATTCGTAATCTACTTCCGCATACTTTTCATTTGATACCCATATTGTCCTGATCGGTTCACTTTTGATTTTGGTACCCAACTTTTATTATGAATTTTGTGCTCTACTCTTGAGTACCTTTCATTTGAATCCCATATTGTCCCGATGGGTCTTCTTTTGTTTTTGGGTAGTACTTTTGGGGCAAGGGGGAGGGTCCGCTCCCCTCCCGATATTAGCAAATTATATAGCCTATGTTTCCTTCCTGACCAACCTATACAATCTGTGAAAATTTCAAGGTAATCGGTTCATCCATTTTTGAGTCTATACGGAACAAACAAACACAAATTGAATTTTATATTTAAGATTAAATGACGATATTGGTCTTAGAACGGCAATATCACATATTTAAGAGGCCTATATTCTGGCTGATTCAATCAATGTTCTATTCGTTTGTCCAGAGTAATGGACTTCCGTCCTTTATCTTTCCGCCTTTTATTTTTTTTTTTTTTGGTGTATTCTTCCCTTTGACCATCTGTCTGTGTTTATATTTGACCATCTGTCTCTTCTTTCTAACGAACATCCGCCAGTTAATTCTACTGTCCATCCATCGAAGCGATGATTCATCCACCCCCCGAACTTCAATCCTTCTTTCCGCTCTACTCTTCGTTTTTCAGTCATTCGTCCTTTTTTTTTTAATTTCGTGCATTTGACCAAAGTGTGTTTTCTCACTTTTTTTATGAATTCTTATTTTCGCTTAATTTACTTAAGAACTTTTGATTATTGCATTGCTCAAGTGTTGGTTAATGGAATAGAAAGAGCATCACAAAAAAAAGAGCCATTAAGATGAATTTATATGCTTCATTTGATTTAATTGGTTTTGTAAAACAATTGTTATAATGTTGTTTTTTTTGGCGCTTTTGATGATACGTTTCGATAATTGTTTCCGATTTATTTCAAATGCCAAGGCATTTCCAATAAAGCGAATATAAATCACCCCACACTCAAGTTAGACAGCAATTTTAGCGAAATCATGCAATAAATGCGCTTTTTATGGAGTTGAGATTCCATGTTGGGGAGGTGACAAAGGAAATGAAATACCGACCGTTTCGCTGTTACACAGGGTTGCATGCGCATTCGTCGCCCTCTCCCTCTAACTCGGGCTACGTCGACCTGAAAGGCTTCGGGTTAACCAAGTTTATTGACGGCAGTCCTCTGGCCTTCACCGGCAAATCGTCTGCCCTTTCATTTCCCTTTACTAAGTGGCATTGGCAATAAATGGAGGTTTCAACTACCAAAACGCCCGGTACAACCGAGCACCTAAAGATAATAGAGATAGTTGGGAACTACAACTTTGAGATAGTCAGCAGCATTATCTACCTCGGCACCGCCGTAACCGAAACAAACGACACCGGGTTTGAAATAAAACGAAAGATAGTACAGGCTAACAGATGCTATTTTGGACTGAGCAAGATGATGAGGAGCAGACCAACCTCTCAACAGACAAAACGACTCTTGTAACGTCGAGTTTACCTCTGGTTGCTGGGGTACAGCTCACCGGGGGCAGGATCAGTCACAGAAATTTTTTTTTGTGTCAGTGACAGAGAGAAAAAAGCCTGTTTATATTTGTTTCAATAGGTTTTATTTAGTAAGAAGTACTTAATCTAGGCTTTATCGGCTCAGACCTAAGTTCTAGTCGGAGATCTGCAGGCTGGCTATGTCAATTCCGGAGACGTGATTCATTCACAACGTGGATGTGGCACTAAGTCACGGTGTGACGGTTTCAGGCCTCTGGCCCGAGTGTGCGTTCGAGGTCTCAACGGCTCTTATGTCTGGAGGGCAAAGGTGAGGTGCTGGCTTTGGGCACCTCGGAGATGTGAGTCACTCACGACGTGGATGCGTCACTCAGTCACGGGGTGGTTGACGTAGACTCTTGGCACGAATAAGTGTTCGCGGGTTCAGCGGCTTTTATGTGGGAAGGGCTAAGGCGAGATGCTGGCTACGTTGGTCTCGGTGACGTGATTCACTTACGGAATGGATGCGTCACTAATTCACGGGGTAGTGGTCGTAGACAAATGTCACGAGTACGTGTTCGCGGGTTCAGCGGCTCTTATGTCGGAAGGACAAAGACGGGGTGCTGGCTACGTAGGTCTCGGAGACGTGGTTCACTCACGGCGTGGATATGGCTCTAAGTCACGGGGTGATGGTCATGGACTCTTGGCACGAATAGATATTCGCGGGCTCAGCGGCTATTAAGCCTGAACGACAAAGGCGGAGTGCTGGCTTCGTTGATCTCAGAGGCGTGGTTCACTCACGGCGTGGATGCGTCAATCAGTCGAGTGGTTGTGAACGAAGACTCTTGGCACGAATAGATGTTCGCAGGTTCAGCGGCTTTTATGTCGGAAGGGTCAAAGGCAAAGGCGAGATGCTGGCTACGTTGGTCTCGGTGACGTGATTCGCTCACGGCCTGGATGCATTACTAATTCGCTGGGTAGAGGTCGTAGACAAATGTCACGAGTGCGTGTTTGCGGGCTCAGCGGCTCTTAGGTCTGAAAGACAAAGTCGAGGTGGCTACGTTGGTCCTAGAGACGTGTTTCGCTCACAGCGTGGATACGGCACTAAATCACGGGTTGATGGTTGTGGACAGATGCCACTTGGGTGTATTCGCAGGCTCAGCGGCTATTAGGTCCGAAGGACAAAGGCGGGCTGCTGGCTACGTTAGTCTCGGAGACATGGTTAACTCACGGCGTGTATACGGCATTAAACTCTGGGTGATGGTCGTGGACAAATGCCACGTGGGTGTATTCACGGGCACAGTGGCTTTTAGGTCTAAAGGACAAAGACGAGGTGTTTGCTTCGTTGGTTTCGGAGACGTGGTTCACTCACTGATTGGTTGGGACACTAAATCACGGGGTGATGGTCATGGGCAGATGGCGCGTGGGTTTATTAGCGGGCTAAGCGGTTCTAAGGTCTGAAGGACAAAGGCGGGGTGCTGGCTACGTTAGTCTTGGAGAAGTGGTTTACACACGGCTTGGATACGGTACTAAATCACGGGGTGATGGTCATGGACAGATGGGTATTAAGACTGAACGACAAAGGCGGAGTGCTGGCTTCGTTGATCTCAGAGGCGTGGTTCACTCACGGCGTGTATACGGCACTAAATCACGGGGTGGTGAACGTAGACTCTTGGCACGAATAGGTGTTCGCGGGTTCATCGGCTTTTATGTTGGAGGGGTAAAGGTGAGATGCTGGCAACGTTGGTCTCGGTGACGTGATTCACTCACGCCCTGGACGCATCACTAATTCACTGGGTAGAGGTCGTAGACAAATGTCATGAGTGCGTGTTCTCGGGCTCAGCGGCTCTAATGTCGGAAGGACAAAGACGAGATGGCTACGTTGGTCCTAGAGACGTGTTTCGCTCACATCGTGGATACGGCACTAAATCACGGGTTAATGGTCATGGACAGATTGCGCGTAGGAATATTCGCGGGATCAGCGGCTCTTAGGTCTTAAGGACAAAGGCGGAGTGCTGGCTTCGTTGGTCTCGTAGAAGTGGTTCACTCATGGCGTGGATACGGCACCAAATCATGGGGTTATGGTCACGGACAGAGGCGGGCTCAGCGGCTCTTATGTCTGCGGCTCTTATGTCTGAAGGGCAAAGACGAGGTGCTTGCTACGTTGATCTCGGAGACGTGGTTCACTTACGGCTTCGATGCGGCACTAAATCACATGGAGATGAACATGGACAAATGGTGCGTGGATGTACTCGCGGTCTCAGCGGTTCTTAGGTCTGAAGGACAAAGGCGTGGTGCTGGCAACGTTGGTCTCGGGAACGTGATTTTCTCACGGCGTGTATACGGCACTAAATCACGGGGTGATGGTCCTGGACAGATGACATGTGGGTGTTTTCGCGGGTTCAGCGGCTCTTAGGTCTAAAGGACAAAGGCGGGGTGCTGGCTACCTTGGTCTCGGGGACGTGATTCACTCACGGCGCTAAATCACGGGGTGATGGTCCTGAACAGATGACATGTGGTTGTATTCGCGGGCTCAGTGGCTCTTAGCTCTAAAGGACAAAGACGAGGTGTTTGCTTCGTTGGTTTCGGAGACGTGGTTCACTCACGGCTTGGAGACGGCACTGAAACACGGAATGATGGTCGTGGATAAATGCCACGTGGGTGTAATCGCGAACTTAGCGATTCTGATGTCTAAAAAACAAAGGCAAGGTGCTGGCTACATTCGCCTCGGGGAAGTAGTTCACTCACGGCGTTGATACGACCCTAAATCACGCGGTGATAGGTGACATGTGGGTGTATTCGTGAACTTATTAGCTTTTATGTCTGAAGGACCAAAGTGAGGTGCTGGCTACGTTGGTCTCGGAGACGTGGTTCATTCACGGCGGGGGTCGACGCGGGCGGGTCGCGTGTTCACTGGCCCAGCGGCTCTTATATCTGGTGGACACAGGGCAAAACGCTGGCGACTATGTTGATTTAAACGATCTGACACTCAGGCTCTGGACATTAAAGTTTCCCACTCCACTTACCTGGATACTGCAACCATTGCACTTCACACTTGTTTGTCCCTTTTCAAGCTAGCCTTGCCCTTTTTATACCATTTGTCAGTCTGTTGCTAAGGCCTGTGTTTAGCTGTTGTCTACGTTGAACACTGCCGAAACTCACTCTTGTGTGGTGTTGTTGCCTACATGCCTGTTGACTAAACACCAATGGTGTTCCGTTGAAAGGGTCGATGCTTCGACAGGATAGACTAACTCCGCTTAGCTCAGCTGCGCGGCAAAACAGACTAAGTGCAATAATTCAATTATTCAATAATAATAGCTCAGCTTTGCGGCAAAACGGACTAAGTGCAATAATTCAATTATTCAATAATAATAGCTCAGCTTCGCGGCAAAACAGACTAAGTGCAATAATTCAATTATTCAATAATAATAGCTCAGCTTTGCGGCAAAACGGACTAAGTGCAATAATTCAATTATTCAATAATAATAGCCCAGCTTTGCGGCAAAACGGACTAAGTGCAATAAATCAATTATTCAATAATAATAGCTCAGCTTCGCGGCAAAACGGACTAAGTGCAATAATTCAATTATTCAATAATAAAAGCTCAGCTTTGCGGCAAAACGGACTAAGTGCAATAATTCAATTATTCAATAATAATAGCTCAGCTTTGCGGCAAAACGGACTAAGTGCAATAAATCAATTATTCAATAATAATAGCTCAGCTTCGCGGCAAAACGGACTAAGTGCAATAATT
The DNA here is from genome assembly GCF_963082655.1 of Stomoxys calcitrans. Classification (NCBI taxonomy): domain Eukaryota; kingdom Metazoa; phylum Arthropoda; class Insecta; order Diptera; family Muscidae; genus Stomoxys; species Stomoxys calcitrans. Next base: position 140,690,450 of record NC_081556.1, on the reverse strand, counting down.
CAATTATTCAATAATACTTCAAAAATTCAATGGGATAATTCATTCTTCAAAGACTTAAAGCTATATGGCACTTAATATAAGGGCAAGAAAACGAGCAAAGCGACTTTCCTCGTCACCCTTTTTTTACTGATTCTGGATGTTGAATTGGAGGATAGGTTTATATGGAGACTATAAGGATAAATGAACTTCGCATAACAAATTCCAGCCATATCGCATAAAAACTGTGGCTTCAAGGGGCTTAAGAAGCCAAATCGAAAAATCATTTTATATGGGAGCTATATCCAAATATGAACCAATTTGGCCCATTTGTAATCCTCATTACCCGCTGTTAATAAGAGGCATGTTAGCATAATGTGAAGTGGAAATCTTTATTCGTTTGACCGCTATAGTCATTTCGATAGATGAATGGAAGGATGGACGGACAGATATGTTTAGATCTTCTTAGAATATCAAGATGATTAATATCAAACTTACTTTTTAGGGTCGCAGATTAATCTTTTCTATGTCCTACAAACGGCAATTCAGGACTAGTTTGTCATCCACCCTTTGGTGCCCACCACCAGCTGAAATGCTATGAGTTACTGCATCCTCTATATTTACTAAATGCTTGTCATCTTGGCAAGAATTCCAGATCTTACAAAAGTAATATCGATGTTAGTTTACTCATCATCCATGGTTGAAGGGTACAACATTGGCTCTACTAATTCCAGTTAAGCTTATTAGTTGCCTCGTTTTGTTTATTTTGAGCTTAAAGCGTAGTATAAATAAATCCACATTCTCAGTTGACACCAAAGAGCAAACAAACGGAGAGATTTATTGTTTACCCTCATGCACACCTGATGTTTATTTGTGAAGCATTTGAATTTGCTGACAATGCTGACATGAAGTGTTATAGACTTCTTTCACTTGTGACATATTTAATTTTAATATTAAATACCTTTAATGTCAGTAGCTACCCAGTATTGGTATGGCAACTAATTAGGTGCCCATACATTGAATCCGCACGACACCTGTTTTGACTAATTGATTTATAGACTAGACATGCTTGTCTGTATCTGAGTTTCTTCCAGCGAATTGTGTGAGATGTTTGTTAAATAATGTCATTATGAATGTCAAGTTACTATGAACACAAAGTATTTGGCTCACATATGGGGTATTCCATGCTGGCATTGCAAATTAAAATTTTCCCAAAAAAATTCCAGTAAGGAACAGGGGCAAACTTGTCGGGCCTTGGGCCTTCTGTGGGCCCAAGACCTTAAGTAGGGTAATCGGTCTGTATGAGAGCTGTAAATGTGAACAGATCAGCACCATATTCGGGAAGGATGTGTATTATCTCTCTAGTACAACATACTGTACCAAATATCAGCCAAATCGGCTATAAATAGGCCTTTTGGACATATAGACTTTTAGTTCGGAGATCGATTTTTATAACAGCTACATTCATATATAGTCCGATCTAGACCAAACTGGACATGGACATCGAAATGAATGCGCTTTTTATGGCTCCAATACTTGAATGCGAGAGATTGCTAGATATGGCAGTTACATCCAAATAATGCCCAATATTGCCAATACTCGGCATAAATATGAATGGATCTTACACAACTTAGCTTAATTGGGAAATAAATACACTTAAGATGGCTAAAATACCCTAGACCGGTCTATATGGAGCCTATATCAAGGGGAAAATTTGCTAATTTGCCCATGAACATTCCATTAAGGAACAGGGGCAAGGACTGAGTGCAGTCCGATTCAAGTTTAAGCTCAATGATTAGGGGCCTCCTTTTTATAGCCGGCGTGCCACAATGCGACACCTCTTTGGAGAGAAGTTTTACATGGCATAGTACCTCACAAATGTTGCCAGCAATAGGAGGGGATACCCACCGCTAAAAATTTGATGATGGTCTCGCCAGGATTCGAACCCAGGCGTTCAGGGTCATAGGCGAACATGCTGACTTCTGCGCTACAGTAGCTTATATCAAGATATAGTCCGATATAGCACTTTTTCGGACTTAACCAGCCTAAGGACGAAAATGGGATTGGTGGAAAGTTTCAGCTCAATATCTGCTTTTTTTAAAGATTGTAGCGTGATGTCAACAAACAGATGGACGGAAAGACGTAGCTACATCGTTTCAGATTTTTACAATATTTCCATGTGTTTTAAATGGAATGACAAAATTAATATACCCCCGTTTTTCGGAAATGGGTATTAAAAGTGGAGTTCAATTAGAAGATAAAATATGCCAATCAGCATTTTCAGTGCGTTGACCTTTCTGTCTGTTTTTCCGTCTGTACTTCCATCTCTTCTTCCGTCTGTTCTACCTCCTGTCTTTAAGTTTCTCGTTAACTCTATCCTCCCACACGTCCTTTCACCTGTCCTCCAGTCTGACGTTTCGTCTGTTCTTTCGTTTGTCTTTACATCTAAACTTCCGTCTGTCTTGCGTCTGTATTTCCGTCAATCCTTTAATCTGTCATTTATTTTGTCGTTCCTTCTGTTTATTCATTTGGCTTTCCCTCTGTCCTTCCGTCTGTATTTTCATCCGTCCTTTCTTCTGTTGTCAGTGTTTCTTAATTTGCGTCTTTCCTTCTCTCTGTCCTTAAGCCAGTTCTTCCGTCTGTCCTTCACTCTGTCTTTATGTCTAACCTTCCGCCTGTCGTTCCGTTTGTCGTTTCGTCTGTACTTTCGACCGTCTCTCCTTTTGTCCTTTCTTCAATCCTTTTTTCTTTCCATCATTGCTTCCTTCTCTCCTTCCTTCTCTCCTTCCCACTCTCCTTCCATCTGTATTTCCGTCTATCTATCTTCTGTCCGCCCCTTCTTCTGTCTATTTTTCTGTATGTTATTCGTCTGCACTTCCCTCTTTTTCCATTTGCACTATTGTCTCTATTTTGTCCTTCCGTTAGCCCTACTTTCCTTCCGTGTCTCCATCCCACGGTATTTTTGTCTGTTTTCTGTCTGTCCTTCCGTATGTCCTCCCGTATGTCCTCCCGTCTGTCTTTCCGTCCGTCCTTTCATCCGTCTTTTCCTGTCTTACTCTGTCCTTCCTTCTGTCCATTTGTCAAGCCGTTATTCCTTCCGTCATTGCTTCCTTCTCTCCTTCCCTCTATCCTTTAGTTTGTTTTTCGTTTGTTCTTTCGATTCTCCTTTTATTCTTTCGTCAGTCCTTCTATCCTTGTTTCTGTCCCTCCTTCCCTCCTTCTTACTCACCTTACGTTCAATCGTTCGTCAGGTTTTCGTCTGTCCTTCCGCCTATCTTTTCGTCTGTCAAATCGTTTGCCTTCCGTTTGTCCTTCTGTCTGTCTCTCCGTCTGTTCTTCCTTCCGTCCTTTCGTCAGACGTTCCGTCTTTCCTTCCATCATTGCTTCTTCCTTCTCTCCGTCCTTTTATTTGTCTTTTTTCCCTACCTTCTTTGTTGCTATCTCTGCTTTCCTCTGTCTTTCCGTCTTTGCTTCTGACTGTCCTTTTCCCTCACCCTACGTTCATTCTTTCGTCTATCCTCTCTCCTGTCTTTCCGTCTGTCCTTCCGCCTGTCTAATTGTCTGTCTGTCCGTTTGCTTTTCACTCTATCCTTCCGTTTGTACTTTTGTATGTCCTTCCGTCTACCCTTCTGTCTCTACTTCTGTCCTTTTGTAAGACGTTCTTTCTATCCGTCTTTTCTTCCATTATTGCTTCCTCCTTCTCTTTGTCCTTTTATTTGTCCATCCGTCTCTCCCTTTGTCCTTTCGCTGGTCCTTCCTTATTTCCGTCTTTAGCTTCGTTTCTTTTCTCCTCTGTGCTTTCGTCTGTTCTTCCGTCTGTATTTTCATCAGTCCTTCCGTCCGTCCGTCCTTTCGCCTTTCCTTCCATATCTCCTTTTGTTCTTTCGCCAGTCCTTGTTTCTACTTGTCCTCTGTGCTTTCGTCTGTGCTTGCGTCTGTTCTTCCGTCTATCCATTCATTTGTCCTTCCATCAGTCCGTGCTTCAATCTGCCCTTCCATCCGTCCTTCCATCCGTCCTTCCGTCCGTCCTTCCGTCCGTCCTTCCGTCCGTCCTTCCGTCCGTCCTTCCGTCCGTCCTTCCGTCCGTCCTTCCGTCCGTCCTTCCGTCCGTCCTTCCGTCCGTCCTTCCGTCCGTCCTTCCGTCCGTCCTTCCGTCCGTCCTTCCATCCGTCCTTCCGTCCGTCCTTCCGTCCGTCCTTCCGTCCGTCCTTCCGTCCGTCCTTCCGTCCGTCCTTCCGTCCGTCCTTCCGTCCGTCCTTCCGTCCGTCCTTCCGTCCGTCCTTCCGTCCTTCCGTCCTTCCGTCCGTCCTTCCGTCCGTCCTTCCGTCCGTCCTTCCGTCCGTCCTTCCGTCCGTCCTTCCGTCCGTCCTTCCGTCCGTCCTTCCGTCCGTCCTTCCGTCCGTCCTTCCGTCCGTCCTTCCGTCCGTCCTTCCGTCCGTCCTTCCGTCCGTCCTTCCGTCCGTCCTTCCGTCCGTCCTTCCGTCCGTCCTTCCGTCCGTCCTTCCGTCCGTCCTTCCGTCCGTCCTTCCGTCCGTCCTTCCGTCCGTCCTTCCGTCCGTCCTTCCGTCCGTCCTTCCGTCCGTCCTTCCGTCCGTCCTTCCGTCCGTCCTTCCGTCCGTCCTTCCGTCCGTCCTTCCGTCCGTCCTTCCGTCCGTCCTTCCGTCCGTCCTTCCGTCCGTCCTTCCGTCCGTCCTTCCGTCCGTCCTTCCGTCCGTCCTTCCGTCCGTCCTTCCGTCCGTCCTTCCGTCCGTCCTTCCGTCCGTCCTTCCGTCCGTCCTTCCGTCCGTCCTTCCGTCCGTCCTTCCGTCCGTCCTTCCGTCCGTCCTTCCGTCCGTCCTTCCGTCCGTCCTTCCGTCCGTCCTTCCGTCCGTCCTTCCGTCCGTCCTTCCGTCCGTCCTTCCGTCCGTCCTTCCGTCCGTCCTTCCGTCCGTCCTTCCGTCCGTCCTTCCGTCCGTCCTTCCGTCCGTCCTTCCGTCCGTCCTTCCGTCCGTCCTTCCGTCCGTCCTTCCGTCCGTCCTTCCGTCCGTCCTTCCGTCCGTCCTTCCGTCCGTCCTTCCGTCCGTCCTTCCGTCCGTCCTTCCGTCCGTCCTTCCGTCCGTCCTTCCGTCCGTCCTTCCGTCCGTCCTTCCGTCCGTCCTTCCGTCCGTCCTTCCGTCCGTCCTTCCGTCCGTCCTTCCGTCCGTCCTTCCGTCCGTCCTTCCGTCCGTCCTTCCGTCCGTCCTTCCGTCCGTCCTTCCGTCCGTCCTTCCGTCCGTCCTTCCGTCCGTCCTTCCGTCCGTCCTTCCGTCCGTCCTTCCGTCCGTCCTTCCGTCCGTCCTTCCGTCCGTCCTTCCGTCCGTCCTTCCGTCCGTCCTTCCGTCCGTCACTCCGTCACTTTAAAGGCTTTCCCAAATAAACTGTCCCATATATGCTACTTCATTTATTTTTACCAACATGTAGTTACTGGGAGTAACTATTTTGTAATTTCCATCCATTTCCTCGGATGTTGAGTGTGGTGCCACAGACTCAATATCTTCGATGTTGATGTAGTGACAGCTGTCAATTGCTTAAAATATCATTAAATCGTTTGTGGCAAAACTTTCGATGATGCCATCCATGCCAGAATAAAAATATTTTAAGCAAACATTGCAGGGGAATGGAAGTTCTATGACAAAGTTTTCTGTGGCAGCATGGCATGTGAATGGCATGGCCTAAATGAAGTGGGTAAGTAAAATGAACTTTTAACGAAATTTTTCATAATGCATGTAGGAATGAATGAATTTGTGTAAAGCTTTAATTATTGTGCTTGGGGATGTTGGAAGACATAATTTATGCATAACAAACTTTAGTCAGTATTGCAATGAACTTAGGTAAGGTTGAAAAGAGGATGCGGATATTAATCTTCCCCATGCCACTGTGGGCATGCACCACAAGCTAGTCATCGCCATGTTGTGCCTGAACTTAAGGGCTTAGTTGGAATTTTGCATAAGTGCTATAGTGCAGAGGGCGAATTAGCTTGCTCCTGGAAACCAATTGTGTCATCATAATATTTCAAAGCATTTTTCTTCTATCATTTTCTTTTTCTCAAAACAATTTTTTGGCAAAAGGGAACTCCTTTATCTCTTTCAAATGGCAAATATTCTATAAAGGACTCATTCAAATGCCTAACTTTAGCCATGGCAAATATGATACGAGGACATTCGTAAACAACTCAACAATGCTGGAATGTCACAAGTTATCCCTACAACATACACACACACACACACACACCGCACTAGAGTGCACCAGTGACAGATGACACACAAGCAGTTGTCACACAAAAAAAAAAAGCCCCATGAGTTTTCCAACACAATCAGAGCCGTTTTGCAAGGCAAAATCCGTATTTACCCCATTCGTCTTTGTGCAAAAATCTCTCTGCTCTCTCTCTGGGTCAGTAACACAAAACTCTTTGGCTTTAGAAAAGTGTGTTTGTCCCAAAGCCACAAAAGATTAAAACTTCTTCTGCCATCTGTGAAGTGACATGGCCTTTCAACCCATAGAGAGAGGCATTCTGTTTCTTTTTTGTTGGTTTTGCCAAAATTACTCATTAGCTGAGTTAAAAGCTAAGCAAACATTTATGAGAGAGCCACCAAAAAGTCAAATGCAGTTTTAGTCAGTCAAAAGTCAACATCAACACGTTGCACAACGTCATTAGACGGGGGATTAAGGCTGCTCGTAAAGCGGTTACAAAGTAGCAGAGAATATGTAACAGCTTACTAAAGGGAAAGGCGCAGAGACGAGGGAATAACTTAGATTTGGGGTGGTAATGCATCCGAAAATTGAAATATTGCCTTTGGCAAACACTTTATTGAAATGTTGTATTCAGAGATAATTTCAATGGTGAAATTAGTGAAACTTTACTGAAATTTTGTTTTAAGGGAAAATTCCAATGAATTTTTGTGTATGGGGAAAATTTCACTAATATTTTACTGAAATTTTGTCTTTATAGGAAATCTGTTTGCAATTTTGCCTTTGGGGAAAATAACACTGCATTTTAGTTTTCAGGGAAAGTTTCACCGAAATTTAGTTGTTAAGCAAATTTTCACTAAAATTATGTTTACTAGGAAAATTTAACTGAAATTTTGCTTTTGGGAAAATTTCTCTGAAATTATGTTTTTAGTGAAAATTTTATTAAATTTGGTTTTTAATGAAAATCTTAAAAAAATGTTTTGGAAAGGGGCTTACCGCCCTCGAAACTCAGTATTGATGTGGATAGTATGACGGCGCTCAAGGCCTTGGGGTGGAGGATGGTGAGGTCGAGATGCGTGGTAGATTGTTTGGAGTCCCTGGATGGGCACCGGGCCCACGATAAGACGCCGACATGGTTTCCTGGACATGAGGGGATTCCAGGGAATGAGAGGGAGGACGAGTGCGCCAATAAGGGTTCATCTGCGTCGGGCTGACCAGTCTACGACCGGAGTTGCAGGCGTTCGATAAGAGGTCGATGAGTACCTTGACAGGGGTCATAACTGGACGCAGAGTCATAGGCCGCATGGAAGCGCGCATGGGGACACCGCACAATGATTTCTTTACGAGTTGCCTCGATGAAGATGGAAGGAGACTATTAAGAACTTGCTGTGTTCATGTCCGTATCTGAAGGGAGGTAGGTTCTCCTTTCTGGGGATCCCTTTCTTCTGTGATCTAGGTGAACTTGCAAACGTACCTCTGCTAGGTCTCCCAAGATTTTCTTGCAACTTACCTCTGGTAGGTCTCCCAAGATTTTTTGGAGGAACAGGGTGGTTCCGACGGGGTGTGTCATAAGCTCCGGCGTAGGTACATTCGTGCTTGTGTGGTGACGGTCGTTTCTTTACCACCCGTTCGGGTTCTCCACTCCTCCTGTCTTTTTCTTTTATTCGTGTATAACCTCTAGTACGAGGTATTACATTTTCTTTCTCTTCCCTTTCTCTATCTAGGGTACCATAATGGACCAAACTGGCCTCCGAGTGCACTCACCCCACCTTACCTTCGTCTTAATAAAAAAATTTCATTGAAATTTCGTCTTTAGAAAAAATTTCACAGCAATTTTGTCTTTAGAAAAATTTCACTGAAATTTTGTCTTAAAAAAATTTACTGAAATTTTGTCTTCAGGAAATTTTTTTTTTTGTCTTTAGAAGATATTTCACTGAAATTTTGAATTTAGAAAAAATTGCACTGCAATTTTTTTTAGAAAAATTTTCCCTGACATTTTGTCTTTAGAAAAAATTTCACTGACATTTTGTCTTTAGAAAAAATTTCACTGAAAATTTTTTTAAAGAAAATTTCACTGAAATTTTGTCTTAAGAAAAAATATCACTGTAATTTTGTCTTTAGAAAAAATTTCACAGAAATTTTGCCAGTAGAAAAAATTTCGCTAAAATTTTGTCCTTAGAAAAAATTTCACTGAAATTTTGTCTTTAAGGGGAATATTTCACAAAAATTGTGTCGTGAAGGAAAATTTGTTTTTAGGGAAAATTTCACCAAAAATTAGTTCTTAGAGAAAAATTCACTAAAATTTTATCATCAAGGAAAATTTCACTGAAATTTTGCAAGTTGTGGAAATTTCCCTAATTTTCAGCGAAATTTGTTTTAGCGGAAATTTCACTAAAATTTTGGTTTTAAGAAATTTTTTTTGGTAAATTTCATAAAAATTTGGTTTTTGAGGAAAATTTTACCGAAATTTTGTCTTTGATGGAAATTTTTATGCAAATTTGTTTTTAGAGAAAATTTCACTGAAATTTCGTTTGAGAAAATTTTTTACAGAAATTTTGCTAATCGAAAAATTTTACTGAAATCTTTGATGGAAATTTTACTCAAATTTGTTTTTATAGACAATTTCATTGAAATTTCGCTTGAGAGAATTTTTTACAGAAATTTTGCTAAGCGACAAATTTTACTGAAACTGTTTTTTACAAAACCTTTGTTTCTAAGGAAATTTCACTATACCTTAGTTTTTGGGAAGTTTTTTCACTGAAATTTTAGATTTGAAGAAAAATTTCACCAAAATATTTTTTGTGAAAAAATTTCACTGAAATTTTGATGTTGAAGAAAATTTACCAGAAATTTTGTCTTAAGGGAAAATTTCATTGAATTTTATCTTTAGCGGAAAGTTCAAAGCTATTTTTTCCTTCGATGAAATTCCACAGAAATTTTGTCTGAAGTCAAAATTTCACTGTAATTTTGTCGTAAGGGAAAAATGGTGTTGTGAAGGAAAATTTCACTTGCGTTTGGGAAATTTTCACTAAAAATTGTTTTTAGGGAAAATTTTACCAAAAATTTGTCTTCTGGGAAAATTTCACCAAAATTTTATCTTCAAGGAAAATTTCACTGAAATTTTGCAAGTAGTGAAAATTTCCCAAATTTTAGTGGAATTTGGTTTAGCGGAAATTTTTGCGAAAATATCATCAACATTTTGTTTTTGAGGAAAATTTCACCCAAATTTTGTGTTTAAAGGAAATTTTACGCAATTTTGTTTTTAGAGAAAATTTCACTGAAATTTCGTTTGGGAGAATTTTTCACAGAAATTTTGCCAAACGAAAAATTTCACAGAAACTTTTTTGTTACTAAATTTTCGTTTTTAAGGAAATTTAACTAAACCTTGATTCTTGCGAAAATTTCATCGAAATTTTATGGTTGCGAAAATTTCAGCGAACTTTCGTTTTTCCAAAAATTTCATCAAAATTTTGTTTTTAAAGAAAATTTACCTGAAATTTTGTCTTAAGGGAAAATTCATTGAATTTTTTCATTAGGAAAAATTTCAATTAAATTTTTTCTTTCGAGGAAATTCCATAGAAATGTTGTCTTTCAAGATATTTCACTGTAATTTTGTCTGAAGTCTAAATTTCACTGCAATTTTGTCTTAAGTGAAAATTTCGCTAAAATTTTGTCTGTAGAGAAATTTGGAAAAACTTTTGTTTTTCCGAAAATTTCACCAGAATTTTGTTTTTGAAGAAAATTTACCAGAAATTTTGTCTTAAAGGAAAATTTCATTGAATTTTTTCATTAGGAAAAATTTCAATTAAATTTTTTTTTGTCGAGGAAATTCCACAGAAATGTTGTCTTTCAAGATATTTCACTGCAATTTTGTCTGAAGGCAAAATTTTACTGCAATTTTGTCTTAAGGCAAAATTTTACTGCAATTTTGTCTTAAGGGAAAATT